>NW_009649036.1:3816302-3871104 GCF_000708025.1 Charadrius vociferus
GGATTTCATCATGTCCTGGAGCTTGTTGAGGTCCTGGGTGAGAGGCAGCAAAAGGAGTCTGGGGATTGCTGTGCACCTCTCCAAGGGCTTTTTTTCTCGGCAGTGTTTGTACAGGGAGCTTGGGTGACTTGGAGCTGGCCAGGCACCTACTTTTATACAAAAAAAGAAAATACCCTGACGTTTCGCACCCAGGCTATTTGCTGGAGGCTCCCAGCATAGGTGTCATGGCTGCAGTTGGTCAAGGGAGCTGTGCTCCAGCAGTCCTGGGAAGAGGAGCTCTGGCTGCCTGCATGCCACCTGGAGCTGGGACAGCCTTGCAGCCCGCCTCTGGCAATGCAAAAAGGCCAGGAAACCAAATATTTGGGAAACTGAGAGCTGACAATACTTTCCTCAGGTGGACCTAATATCAGCCCTTGCAAGATACCTCCAAGGCATATGTTCTCAAAAGGCTATATGGTGTCAGCAAAGAGAGAGGAGAAAGGCCCTGTACCACCTTCACTGGGAGGGAAGGACAGAGGCAGGCAGGGCCTGGGCCACCAGACCCTTGACTCAGGGTTGTATGCACCACACCAATGGAAGCCATTTTTGGACACCGCATATGTGTGCCTGCTCGCCAATAAATATGTCTTCTCACTGTCCTCAGAGAGCAAGTATGCAGGGTCCACATGGGCCAGCCCTCGGCTCTGGAGCCTGCCAGTGCTTTTGTGGGAAGATGAGGGGGCCGGGAGGGGGACGCGGATCTCCCTCTCCCATGGGTATCATTTTACCTCATGTCAAAGCTATTTCCATCCCTCCCATAAAGGGAATGCGTAGTAACGCAGATGGTCTTCACCTGACGCATACTACAAGAGTTGAATTTATGTCACCTCGCCTTTTAAAGGAAGAGAAAAAAGTGAAGAAAGCCAACATAGGGGTAATTTTGAGTGAGGGATTTGCAAGGCAGGAGATGAGCTCCAGCCCTGCTGGTGGCAGCAGTGGCTGTGGGCAGACAGTGCCGAGCGCGGTTGGGAGGCCAGACAGGAAGGGAGCCCCGGCCTCCAGACGGCACGAGAGATAACGACGGTCTTTCCAGACACCGTTATCTGCTCCAGCCAAGCACTGGGACTGGCCGACGGACCTTATCCAGGGAAAGCTGCATGGAACTCCTCGGAGGTCCACGCTTAGTTGGGGGAACGAGGCTGGCGTGGGTCTGGGCTCAGAAAAAAACAGGGATATCTGCCTGGCCAGCCTGCCGCTTGCAGCCACCCAGAAGTCTGGCTGGGCTGGATCCTGGCCACATGACAGATGAACAGATGCCGTTCTTCCACATTTTCACATTGTGTTGTTAATCCTGACTGCCTGAGGGTGAGAAAAGAAAGGTCCTTCTGGAGCTGGCGCCAACCTCTAGCGCTGCCTCGGTCTCCTTTCTGCACCACTCACTGCCGGCTCCATCAGTGCCATGTTGTGCTGCAGCCAGTTCCTAACAGCCAACATTTCTGCCATGAAAGTCACTGTCTGATATGTACCTCCAGTCTCACTGCTCATCCCGGGTCCTGGCACGCCTCCCAACATCCCTCCTTTCATCACGTTGACGGTCATCACCTTGCATGTTCCTCAGTTCTTCCTTGCTTTTCTGTGCAGAAAGAGATGCACTAATTCATGGGATAACCCAGGAATATCCCAGCCTTCCCCTCACCATGTCTCACCTCCAGCAGGCCCACGCAGTCTCTCTATGTGTCCCCAAGGACAGGGAGAAGCTTCACAGCATCTTGCAGCCCTGGGTGCACTCCTCCTCGTCCTGCTGCCCTTCGGATGCCCAAGGCCCTCGGCATCATGGTTATGGTTGACAGCTTCCCATCACCCTTCACCACCCACGTGTCTCCCTCTCCTGCCCCCATCACAAAAAGCCTCAAGACCAACCTTCAGGGGCAACAGAAGAGTTTGGAAGCTCCCTCTGGCCCCTAGGTGGAGACACAGTGGGAGAAGAGGGAAAGGTGGGCAGGGGAGGGGAAGGAGATGGAGTGGTGGGAGAATCTGGAGGTTGGGAGCGTGGTCTGGGCAGAGGGTGACTCTGAGGTAAAGGGCTCTTCCCCCTTCATGCTAAATTGCAAATAGCTTTTCCTTTACATTAAATCGCAATCTTCATAAAATGGCTTAAATTTTCTTGTCAGAGATCCATTCTTGGATGTTGCGCTCAATTAACTGACGTATCTTTATCTTAACCCAGTTGAATTTAGATAAGACTTTTTTCATTATCTCTGCAGAACCAAGTGTCTCATCCCAGAGCCAACTGTATTTTCCTCTAGATTACAGCAGTTTGTTTAATAAAATACATTTTTTAACAATCATATTTATAGGATTCCAATTAGGATGAGCTTGAAAATAATGATACAGTGCAAAGATAAATGCACTTGGGTGGTAACTAAGTATTGAATATCTGACATCAAAATACACCAGTGATGACACAGGTATGTAATTATGCACACAAAGTATCCATATGTAAATTATTGACAGAATGTTGTATTTGTGTGCATAAAAGCATGCTTCCTTCTCTTATCTGGAAAGGCTATAGCTTGAACTTCTGCATCTGCTTTTCAAAACAAAAAAGACTCCTGAAATGGAACTCATTAGTGCAGGATGGTCTATATTTCCAGGACAGCTGAAAAGGTAGTAAAAACAGAATTATTCACTTCTCTTAAAATTTAAGTTTTGCAAATACTTGGATGTTTCATATCTAGAGAAAGAATGTTCCCTTTCAGATACAAATAGCTTGATCCTGCAGCCACTCCATAACCATATGGAATGAAATTGAAAACAAAAGCCATTTTCATATCTGCTGTCAGTCTTCATTTAAAAGGTGGAGCTGAGTGAACCTTCCAGTTCACTTTCCCATGAACATTCCTGTGAATAAGATTTTGTTTGCAATGGAGTCAAACAACTGTGGGCTTTCATGTGAGGCACAGTTGGTACTGATGTGGCCATGTTCACTCTCGGGGTTATAAAGGCTTAGGTGGAGAATCAAGTGTTTTAAGCTCTCCATCAGCAAAGACATATGTAGGTACCTTACTGAAGAGAAGGACAAGAGTCTTGGAGAGGAACTACACAATATATACCCAATAAGAAAACAAACCTGTGCTCTGTCTTGTTATTAATGTGCAGTACTGAAGGAACTTGAAGAAACCATGTGGGATAACTTTTATGAATATTTTTTAATCCTATTAACTCATTTCATTTATTGTATCTGCCAGAAGAAAAAAGGTGGAACTTTCCACCAGTATTTCTTTGTGTTACATAGGAGATGCAATCCTGCTTTTCCAAACAGAAAGAGTATCACCAAAAAAAGGATCTGCTTTCTAGTTAGTCTCCATAGAGGGGTTAGGTCCAGCAGTGCGGCACAACTGTTCATTGCCACAAGATCCAAGGGCATCCTGGAAGGTGGCTGGGCCAAGGAGTCCAAACACGGTTAATTCTGGAGACCAAGGGACAAAACTTCTTGCAAAGCGGAAGGGGTACACAGAGGCTAATATTATTGGACTAGTAAGTGGTTTCTAATAAATTGAATCAAACTTTCCTCATCACATTTTTTGCTCTGCTAAAAGAACCTAAAAGAAACGTGAAAGTATATCATTTCCAATGGCACATGACTTCCACTTTTTAGTCAGTAGGTAACCTTTGGAATATTGTACATTCACTGTGTGTCACTGTAGGAAAACAAACTTATCCTTGCAAGTAGTATTTTTTTTAAAAAAGTGAAGAACAGTTCACTACAAAGTTAGTGCAGCTCTATTAAAGAGTTCAACTTTTCCCCTTATTCTTTCTCTCTCTCTCCAGAAATCTGTTCTAGTTCAACGCATTTAAGCAGAGTCTGAATTTCTCTCTCCCAAATCTCTGTTTATAAATCTCAAATGCTGACATGAGCCCGCAGTTTCTTCTCTTACCAAACACGCCCTTTCCTAGGGCACAGAGGGTGTTTCCAAGGGCTAGCACAGGATTTCACACAAACAAGCCAGCCTTCTGCGTCCCAGTGCCTTATTCAGTTTCTGGATCATCTGCTCGGCGGCAGCGTTTCAGCTGCTCATGGAGTTTTCTAGCATCCCGCAACCTCCGTTGGGTGCGCCGAGGCTTTTATTTCATTGTTGGTTTCCCTGCTATGCTGCCAATGACTGACAGCACACATATTCCCCCCGAGAGCGCGATGGACTGTGTATAGTTCACCAGGGACATCCTGGCGGTTTGTGAACCAATGCAGGAAATATTGTCAACTATGTGTTAGTGATATATCCCAGCTCTTCTCATGACTCATATCTTTAAAGGGTTTTTTTTCTATTCAGCAATTGGTGATGACTGGAGCAAACCAAATCTGGTCATTAACCAATAAGGATTTGTTTTAAAATATCCTGTTAACTAACTAATTTACTTGCAGAGGACTAACTAAGAAGTCATTTATTTAATCCCTATGATCATATCCTAACAGGATACTTAATTTACAGCTGATGCATCATCACGCACCTTTAAAAAGGTGACTCCCGGGAGTCCAGCTGCACAACGTGAGATGAAAATCAGCCCTGAGGAGCCATGGGAGGTGGAGAAGAGGGCATGAGTGGCAGTGCTGCCTCAGAAGATGCTTCTCCCACACCATGGGGCAGCTCGACCGCCCCTCACTCCCGAGCCCAGCCCTGTGCCCGGGTCCTGGCTGCGGCCGCCTGCCCCACAGCTGTCCCCACCGCTGCAATGCACTCGCTCACATGCGTCTGGCAGGCAAATGCATCTCGTGTTCTTATGTGTACACACCTTGCACCCTCACACACACCTTGCATGCTTACACCTCACACACACATCTCACATGCTCACACGTGCATGCACACCTTGCACATCTGTCCCCAACCTCCTTCCTGGTGTGGTATCAGGTCTTTCTTCAACAGCACCAGGAGAAAAACCTGACAGTGGAATGAAGGACCTTTGTCTCTTTCAAGTTGTCTCTTTGGCATGTCGAGCGACAGTGCAGCAGGACAGAGAAAACTGATTAATTTCTTCTAATCAATCAAACTTTGCTAATGAAGCAGGACCAGCTTTCTCCCTCCCTGCCACTAAGATAAAATTTGATTTAACGGCAGCTGATTTTACTGTCGCTTTACCAGTCACAACAAAACAAATCAGGAAAATAGATGTGATTGTTGAGCAGTTGCCCATCACCAGTGGGTGGGGAAACAAAAGCAGAAGGAGAACTCCCGGGTCTAGCCTGGGGCAACATCACCTTCACCAATGGCCCTTTGAGCCCATGGGTGCAGTGGGGCACTACCTGGTACCATTTTCATGAAACCTTCTGCTTTCCTGATCCCAAATGTCCATCTGCAGCAGGGAAGAGAGGTTGCCTACACAGCCTGGATATCTCTGGGCAGAAGAATGAAGATACTTCTGAAGGAGCCCAGATCCTCAAGCCCAGATTGCTAAAGACATTTTGGTTCTATTTTAGTTGACGCTGGCTTCAGTTCAGTTAAGCAGCCAGCTATCTGGAAGAGTTTTGGTTCATCCCATCCTGGCTAGAAGATATTCTCCTGATTTTCTGTGTTGTAGCACTGTGGGACAAGATCTCCTCTGGGGACTCTGGGTGTACCTACAGCCCAGAGAAAGGAAAGTGTTATCACCATCACAAATACACTCCTTTCAAACCAGCCAGCTGCTCAGTGATACTTGCAGACAGCCACCAACTCTATGGTGTCCATTTAAGGTATTTCTGATTATTTAATCCAATTTTTTAGTGAGTCAGAATGAACAGTACATGAAAAGATACCCCGTAAAGTTGATGGCATGCTAAAGAGAGAAAGCTCCAATATTTAGGTGACTGACCATCTTCTCGTTCTCTTTCTAGCTTCTGGATAAGTCCTATTCCCTGAACAAATAGGGTGAATTTGGACTTTTGACTGATATTTTACCCTATTTTAAGAACACAGATATTCTGTAAAAGGAGTCATTTACCAGAACACCATAAATCTGGTACAACTTGTTTGCTGGAATTCAAACTGACAGGTACTGTAGCCGGCTGCAACTTGCCAGCTACGCGTACAGTATCCTAGATCAGAGGAAAATCCACAAACCGTGGAGAAGTGGTTAAAGCTATGATAATTGCTACAGTCCTGTATTTTCTACCGGCAATGAAATCAGCCTATAACTCCTGTATGGAAAGAATTATTCCATACCTCTGTCCATTGTTCTGCATCATTACCAGGAAACAGGGTTATTACAAGATCGGGTCTCTTACGTTAACCCTAGAAAAGAAAAGAGATACATTTTGTTTTTAAAATACATTAAAGAAAGAAGAAAGTAAATCCCTTCTGATCTGGTAAAGTGCTACTGTACACATTCATGGAGAAAGAAAAAGACTTTTTAAAGAACATCACAGGCATAGCACAAACCAAGTAACACCAAGAAAAATCAAAGTTAAGGCAGGTGCTGTGTGCTCAGCTAAACCAGGGATAGCACATTAAATCTTTTCAAGAACACCAGAGCGAGCAGCTCTGTGTAGCTCTGCTGGGGAGCAGCCACATCCATCACAGGCTGACAGCAACCACCAAAGGTAACCCCAGCCATGGCTCAGAGAGCTCCAGCTCTACCACTGCTGCGGGTGTCCCATCACCGTATCACCTGACCCAGCTGCAGTGGTGGGTCCCACCCTGCAGCAGTTTTGTGCCATGAAGATGCCAGCTCAGCACCTGCACCGAGACATCTCCATAACTCAGGAACCAGAGTCCCCTCCTGGAGGACACACCTGCAGCTGGAACGGGGGTCGTTGAGGCTTTCCCAGAACTGCATCAGGACTGCTGAAACGTGCCACTCTGATACACTAAAATTTGGGGAGTTTGATTAATGTTTTAACTTTTAGATAAATTATACCAGTAAACACATACTGTAGATTTCACTAAAATATGCACTTATATTTACACAGCATTTGTTGCAATATATAAAACTAAAACTAGTCAGTCAAGGTGAAAGACATTACACATGCTTTATTTTATAGAAGTGAAAAGATGACACTAAAAGAATGCAACAAAGAGGTCATTTTCAGCATGATTACCTCCCTGTGTGACCTTCTTGCTGGGGCAGAGGAGGAGATGGAGCTCTTTCCAGGCTGTTCCAAGTAATGCTTTTTTTGATCTGCTCCAGTCATCATTGTCAGGTGCTTTTCTGTTGTGGTTTACTGCATGGGAAGCAGATTTTCCCTCTCCTCCCGCAAAGCCATAAAGAGGACAGACTGCAAAGTGAGTAGACAAAAGCTTCCAGCCTCTCTCACCTCAGTAGCTGCTTGCTTGAGTGCCTTGGGTATTCCTGGCTTCTGCCAAACCTTTCTCATTGCCTGGAGAGGAACCATGGAGCAAGAAGGAGAGGTGACTCCCACCAGATGACCAGGAAGGTACTCCTTTTTCACTGCCAAGGCCCAAACCAGTCCCCAGGTTGGGCAGGAATGGGAAGCCAGGTCTTCACCGCATGGACAAAGCTGCCCTGGCCTGTATCAGGGCAGGAGGAGGGGCAGCAGGTCCGGGGGTTGCCCACCCTGCCTGCATGCATCTGAGCGCCATGGGTGGACTTTGGGGACGGTGTGCTCAATTGCCCTTTCCCAGCAGCCAGGTGGCATGGGCCCTCCCGCACCCAGCACGGGGCATGCTGTAGCAGGAAAAGGGGTTTAGCCTGGCCAGTGGGAACACCCTTCTGGGCGCAGCACCCAAAAAAGCATGTGTCCCACCCAGCAGGCTCGCACAGCCAGCCAAATTTGCACATGTACACTCGGCAAACACGCTCTTTTAATACCTCCTTTCCTCTCGCCAACTCCCCTGCCGCCCCCATTGCCTGTGACTGTCTGTAGTTACTTGGATGTTGAATTAGAAGCATTTAAATATGCTCTTTGATCCTCCACTAGAATTGGTAGCCCAACACATTTGGCTGTTGGCAGATTGTGGGGACTGTATGTACAGGCCTGTAAAGCAAATATCTTTGGTTTTGTATAGAAACCCAGCTGTGCTCGCGCACGTGCCATGGCACATACTGCATTGAAGTGTGATGACAATCGCAACTGAAAACACAAGACGCTTTGAAGGCCCTGTAATTGAAGCAAAAGAAGAAAAGCCTGGGCTTAGAGCCCATGGTGATCAGTACCAGGCCATGCACTCAGCAGAAAACTGCCTTGTAACCGGCGGCATTTTACAGACTTTCTAATTGGCTTCCAGGGCTGGTGGCTGTTGCTTGTGCAGAATTGGAAATCAGAGCCATGTGGGGCCAAGCGAGCGGCTGAGATCTGTGCTGCCTGAGTTTGCCTGCAGCCGAGTGGCAGCAGAGGCATTCCCCAGGGGAGGTGAAGCAAGGGAAGGAGGGCTGCGAAGGGCAGGCCACCATCTGCGGCTACCTGGGAAGGTGCCTTGCCACATCAGTGCCCTGCCTCTCGGCCAAGGGAAGGGTGTTTTCTGCTGGTAGCAATGATTTCATTACGTGCCTGTGCCTTTTTTGGGGGTCACTTTCAATGGGAAGTCAACAGGCCGGTCCTGCTGCTGAAGATGCCTGTGAGCCCCCACAGCCTCATCTGGGGTGTAATTGCTGTGCCACCAGCCAGCACAAACGTGTGTAATGGGGCTTTTGCATTTCTTATCTTGCCTTATTTGGCTTTCCACAGATGAGTTTACTCTTGCCCTCTCCCTGTCTCTCTCCCTCTCTAAATACATGCCTGTACATACCCTATAAGTCTATGTAGACCAAAACATACTCCTTTATGTAGTATACTTGTGGTAGTGTTGGCTTATTTCCCTGGATTAAAGGACTGCATGCTAAAGATGCCCATATATGCTTGAATATTCATGCAATCCTTCGGCAATTATTTACTGGCAGTCTGATGGGCTGGGTTTAATTTCCTGCTGGCAAAATTCGGTGTCACCAACTGAAAGTTGCTGTCCAGAGACCTGGGAAACTAAATGCCCCGTGTCAAGGACTAACCTCTCTAATAAACAGAATTTACCAGGGCTTAAATAAAAAGAGCTTTACAAGAAGAGCTGAAACAGAGAAGGGAAACACAATAAAGCATCAGCTTGGAAAATCTGGTGAATCTGCCCAGACTCAGAGAAAACTATGGAGAAAGTTGCTCTCCTGCACCTGAAATATGTGTGGATTCAGGGAAGATGACAGCATATTCCAAGCAAAGTAATCACACCCTTATGGCTTGGCAGAAAGGCCTGAGACATCTATGCTGAGACTTTTATTAGACTCAGCCTAACAGTATCTTGCCAGATACTTGCTGCCATCAGTCGTCTTCTTCTCCACCACTTTTTCTCCACCATCCCCTCATTGTCCAAAAAAGCCCCAAAGTACTCCAGCTCTTTTAAATAAGGAGCAGAAACATGACAGTGTCTCTTAGAGACATACCCGGATGGTCAGATATTCCTTCCCAGAAACTCTCCCCCTTTCCTCACACTCACTGAGCCCAAATCTTGCTTTTCTTCCCACCTCTGCTGGCCCCTGGAGCTTCTTGGACACAAGCACTCAATTCCTCTTAACTTTCAAATGCAAAGATATTTTTTTTTTTACAAAACAGATTCCCAGATTTGGGTGTAACTGGCAAAGAAATCCCAACTGGTGCAGTCAGCTCCTTGTGCTCCTCCGCCGCTGGCAGGGCTCTGTCTGGAGTTCTCCCGGCTCAGCTATTCTTCTCCCTGTCCTGTCAACAGCCACCAGCGTTGAGTTCTTGCCCTTTTAAGGCTCCCAGCCCCCACTCTGTGCGTATGCATGTGAATATATATATTTCTCTATACACACACACATATATATGCATGCAGGGAGCCCCTGGGAGAAGGGAAGGAAACGCAGAATCCTCCCACTCCCCCCTACCTCGTGGGTGCACTGAGTTCAGGAAACAGAATCATCATGTGAAGGACCCTAATAATAATCTTAAAAGGCTAAATGAGGGACATTGCGCAGAGCCTGTGTGATGATCTAAGGTCACTTGCATTGTAAACTAAAAGCTCCCATGCCATGGAGGGTCTCTGAGGGATCTCCACATTGGGATCAGTCTCATTTTGAATGTATGGCCAAGCTGTGCCATCTCTGAGGTTCAAGACCTCCGAGAAACCCTGGCTGGCCCCAAGTTTGAAAACAACTCTGCTAGCCAGAGGTCTACTAAGCTGTATCTTTGCTAGCTGGCCCATAGCAGAAACCACGAGGCTATGGCGATTCTGAATGTTCAGTCACTGGAAAATAATACAGGACCAATTTTTTCCTTGCATGTTTTGTACCCCTTTTCCAGAATAGTTTGACGTCATGTGCCCACTTTCATTGTTTCCCTTAAAAATACTATTTCTATAAAACAATATGTCTTAACTTGTCTCCATTTTCATAGAGCTTTTTTTAATAATTAACAAGAACATTAAATCAAGAGAGCACTTGTTTAACATTTCAACACATTTTTGTCTGAAGTGATTCACTCAGCTCGTTTTCCTGGAAAAGGTGTTTTCTGGGCCTGTAATCCCCTAGGTATGTGTTTCATCTTCCAATATTGAGCTGGTATGGACACATGGAAAGAAAATCTTATCTTGTTGAATAATACCTAATACCCTTTCCAGAAAAAACAATAATGATTTGGCACCTCTCCAGCTATTAATGCTTTATGAGTAACTAACTCCTCAATATGCAGAGTTTTCATCCTTCTTCTTCAGTACAGGAACAAAAAGTCCCAGGCACACGAGGCAGGAACAAAATGTCCCAGGCACACCAACCCGTTTGCCAAGCTTCTCAAGCACCACATCATCATGATTTCCATAGGTGCTCATTGTCCTAACAAAAATCATTATGTATTCCTTGGTATTTATGTGGATATCTCGTGTAATTTCATGAGCTTGCTTGCTATTTCCCTCTCTCTTTGGATTTTTACTTCAACAACAGGTATGAACTCTATGCACAATACAGGGAATGTATTTAATACGCAACAGTTGTTCTCTCACATGCAAGTGGTTTCTATAAAGAAACCATCCATCACTGCTATATAATAAGCCATGTCTTTTTCCGAATGGTCTGTCCTTGTGAACTGACATATGTGGGGATAAATAATATCCACTGTAGAACAGGGAATGCGCAAATACTGAAGTTACTCCTGGAAGAGTGACTAATTTGAGATAAAACTATTAAAAGTGCCCAGATAACTTATGAGCCTAAATCCCATTTTCAAAAGGAGGTGAGGTCTAGAACAGAGAAAAGATGTCAGTGCCTAACTAACGCAAATAACCTAAACACTAATGTGGTTGCCCCAGACCATGTTTTAGATCTTCAGCCCTTCTCCTGTGCCATACGAGCTGCACATTCATACTTCCATCAGTGACATTCCCTGGGCTTGTATATATCCATAGGATCACCTCAGAGCTTTTGAAGCTCATTCTTACTTCCTGCACAAGTTGGTCTCTTTGATATATCTCCCTTCTCCCACTGGTGACTGGTATGAGAACCACTATGAGTGTTCAAGACCCATAACGTGCTTCACTGCCCACCAAACCAACATGGTTCCTAACTAGGCAGGAATTGGTGATTGATTAGTGGTGATATGTCAAAACCAATATGTTTAATGAAAATATTTTTGATGCCAGAAACTTTTGCCATCCTCAGACTGAAGCTTTCTTGGCAGTCTTGCAGCCTTGGTGTCCCCTGGCAGCACCTGATGGGCAGCACATCTCTGGGTCAAGAACAACAGCTCCCAGGCTCTGCTGCACAGCTGGGCATGTGGAAGGTCTGGAGGCCCAAAAAAGAGTGGGACTGGGGCGTTTCTGCACACCACACGTTGCAGGAGCAGTCCAGGGGATGCTGTGGGGTCGCCTCTGACACCACTGCACTTCAGACTTGGCAGCCATCTGAGAAGACAACTGCCCCACAGTGAGCATATGTCTGCTGCACTTGGTTTCAGAAAAAGTGAAAAACAATGTTTTGAGCTTTCCAGAACAAAACATTTTCAGAATTCCATTTCCACAGGAAAGGTAAAACTTTTTATGCTTTGTTCCAATCCAGAATGAAAACTGTCTGGAAATGTCAGGATTTCCCACAGGAGGAAAATGCCAAGTTTTGACCCACACTGGCCATAAGTCACTTTTTCAAAAAATATTTTTTTGATTTTATAATTCAGCCCCAGAGCATCGATTGCTAAATACTCTATGGAAACTGTAGCTTCAAAGCCTTTGTTCCTTATAAAGATAGTTCAAATTTCTGCACCCACATCCTTCACCTGGAAGTCATCTCATCTGTGTGTCCCCCCATGATTGTGTTTTGTGAGGTATTTCTGTCCAACTGTGGAACTACAGGGAATGTCAGCCTATCTGTTTAAACCATAATTAAATGAAATTGTAATGAGTAATATGTGAAAAAAACATAATAATTTGCAAACAGAAAGGACCTAACTGTATTTCTCCAGACACCAGATGGAATTGGCTACACTTTTCCTGATGATATAGAAGGACGATGTATGGTCAAGTCCTTTTGTACACATGGGTTTCTTAATTTCTCCTAGCGTGGAGTGTGGCTCCTTAGCTATCGGTGTGGGACGTGAGCCTCTCCTCTTCACAGAATGGTTAGAATCACAGAATGGTTAGGGTTGGAAGGGACCTCTGGAGATCATCTAGTCCAACCCCCAAGCTCCTCTTGCTCAGGAGCTCTCACTTGCACTTGCTACCTCCATGCGCAAGTGAGCCTGCTGGCCTGCTCAGAGAAGGGTGGCTGGTGGGAAGTTAGAAAGTGGCCAGATAGCTGGAATTATTATTTTCTAATGCCCTGAAAAATTACCAATTGTCAAAAACATAGAGGGCTAGAAATAAACAAGACATTGCAAGCAAGCAAAATCCTTTCCCTTTCAAACATTTTGCCTGAAATTTTGCACATTGTCCTTCAAGGTGGCAAAAAGACCTGGGGTCTTCTACCCTCCTTCCCCGGGAGAGGAAGGAACCTGGCCCTGCAGAGGACAACCTCCTCCATGGGGAACCAGCGGTCAGTGAGCTCCCATTCCCACCAGCCAGAGTGGACTCCAAATGTCTCCATTCCACCTCAGCTATATTCTCCACGCTCCTTGCTCTGAATCCCTGTGTTGTGATCTGCACAGATAAGAATCTGGATACATGAAGGTGGAATAGCTTCATCCCAGCTGAAGCTACAAAATTTTTCATTCTCCTTATTTCAGGAAACTGGGTATTGCAGTGGAGGACATGAGTCTCACCTATTTATCATTCTTGTCTGGACATAATCACATGCTTTCAGTAAAGAAGATTCAGATTCTTTTGTGGACCTTCCTAACAGGCCTTAACTCCCAGCTTCTTGATACCTGCAAGTGAGCAATTCTGCTTGCAATAAAAAATAATCTCCCAAGAGGACCTCTGATCTTAAAACAAATGCTGTTTAATTCACCACTCATTAGGAGTGTATCTGGATTGATTTATTGAGCACTTCTGACCCCAAATCTTTTGAACAGCATTCCTTCACGATTAAATAGGGAACGGATTTGGGCAACACTTCTGGCAGGCAGACTGGAAGAACACAAGTGATTCTTAAAAACATTCATATCATGTAACTTAATGAAAATATACTACATGTTGGCATGCACTTGGCCCAGACCAGAATGGATATGTTTTCCAGCCAAGGCTCAGGTAACTTCTGTAGTAAATACGGCCAGAACAATTCATTAATTATACATTTGTGGTTGTCCCACCTTCGTGTATTTTGGAAATATGCAGCCACGTTCAATCAATCAGAAAAACAGCAATATCTTTGGGTCCAAAGGAAATCAATGTTTTTGGTAAGTACACAACAGTCTGTGGTAGCAGAAAGTATTGTATCCTCTAGGGGATCAGTTTCTACTTGCCGCTTAATGTTCAAAGAACAGAGAAATGGAAAAAAACTATCCCAAAAGTCTTTTATAAGTGACTGGCTACAGACAAATGCCTTCTAGATGAGAAAAACAAACTTTCTTGCTAGTCGTACCCAAGTAATAACGAGCATGAAGAGACTTGGCCTCTGCTTTTTGAGCATGTAAACAAAAAACTTTGAGCCTTGTAATAGGAATCAAGTGTGCAACATATAACCTCCTGCCATATGCCTTACCATTCTCATTTGGCTGCAAAAGCAAGATGAAGCCACGGTTGCTGCATGGAACAGGCCGTTGGCTGCCTGCCTTGTTTGGCCAACAAAGGTATATGCAGTAAATCTGGTATGTGCCTCCCCTTCTCTTCTGGCTTCTGGTTAACAGTAGAGTGCCGTATCTGGCTTGCCTCTCTCTGCAGAGATCCAAGAGCAGAGAATTTGCCAGAATATTTGCATCTACATAAATCATTAAGAACAAATGTTGTTTTAGGTGGCATTCAGATGCTAAGCAATGTCATCAGCTCTCATGACTTTTATCAGAAGACTCCCCAAAAAAGCGAGCTATTATTTTTAACCACATCTCCTGTTTTCAGGAGACCAAGAAGTTGGGTAAAGGCTGGATTAGTGATTTTTGAGGATGTAGCCTGGGTTTATCCCAGCTGACTTTAGGCACATAAATGCCCAAATCAGATGCCTATTTCTAGTGGGCTCCCTCTGCTTTAGCAGAGAGCCATGGCTCCTTCAGACAGTGAACTAGATGATAGAAAGAGCTTACAATGATTAGGGTCTTGAATTAGGTGCATGTTGCCTGAAGTTAGTAAGAACTGGGCAGAAAAGACCTATAACGTTGAATGTGTGGCAACAATAAGGATCTGACAGCACAAACAGAGGATTTTGCTGTGCAGTGTAGGCAGGTTCCTGTAAGCCTGCTCCATCACTTGTGTATGGGCCACACAGAATCAAACTTTTCCCAAAAACGGGCACCGCTGGGCTGGTGCCTCCTGCCATTGCACAGGGGCTTGGGAGGGACAGCCAGGGGCATCCCTCACTGCATGGCTGGGAAGGGTGAGCCGATGGGACAGGTATGCACATCTCCCCAGGCTTCCCTCCATGCAGGCTCCTGAAACGCGGTCAAGGTTGTCCTCATCAAAATGTTGCTCCCAGGAGAGCTGACCCCTTCACAGGCAGCTCCTCAGAGCATCCCTCATATGATGAAGCTGGGCATGGTCCCAGCGGCTTGAAGAGAGGTGGGCGCCATGAGGGGCAGCCCACATTTCTGCAGTGGCCAGGGTGGGCAGCTGTGAAGCCAGCCATGTTTCCCATCCCACCAGGTATGCTCTACTCTGGTATGGTCGGCAGGCTCCCTCCTGAGACACGAGCAGGAGCCTCGGCAGAGAGGAACGGAAGCTGCCCATCTCCACGCACTGTCCCACCCGAGGAACAGGACTTCCCTGTAGTGCAGGAGGGGAAGGAATGTTTCACTCAGTAGGACCTACACACCCGAGAGCAACACAGTCATTAATTACCTTGCACTGCTAACAACAGGTGACAGTAAAAGCTTTATATCTTACACCTGCTCGCTGAAAGCGCATGGAAAGTTTGTTCATTCTTCTGAGACCTTTTCCAAGGGGCCACACAAGTGGCGAGCTGAATAAAGCCAGTTTCAGCCAGATCTGCCTTTCGCTTGGGCTTTCTGGATAAAAAAATATGTGGTACATGAAAGAGCTCTTTGAAGTGACTGATGTTGATGCTGCGGCGCATTTGGGCGAGCACAGAGAATACCACGGCCGACAGTGTCAGGAGTCAGGGGGGCTCTTCCTCCTCGCGCAGGGAGATGCTGAGGATATCTGAGAGCCCTTTCTAATGTACTATATATATCTATTTTTAAGGGCCTGGGTAAATTTAGATTCTGCTGAAAAAGGAGAAGGGTTCATGACACCAGGGTGAGCGAAGAACAGCATCTGCCGCTTTGCAGTGGCGCTGCGTCCTGTCTCACAGCGTGGCTGCGGCATCGAGCCCACCTTTCCCTGGGTGGCTGCTACAAATTATTCTGATGGCGGTGTAGTTTTCTGACATTGGAAAATGTTCTCTGCAGATGCCAGTGAGTGGATTTATTTTTAACCTAAAGAAAATTTGTGATCTAGGGTCTCCGGAATAAAACATGCAAGCACCTATAGTAGGTGGTAATTTTAACAGCAATTCAAAGAGCTGCCAAATGACCTTTCTTCTTTTGGTGGTGAAACAGTCCAGTCTGCTAGAGATGGAGTCTTCCATGCAGGTTGGTTGTAAGGTAATTAGAAAGAAAGGGAAAAAGAGCATCATGAAAAACCAATAAAGAGGAAAACATCAGCTTTGTGTCACACCCAGAGCCATTGGAAAATCTACATCATAAAACAAACTGAGAGTTTGTGTAGTTGGTGGAACTTTCCTCGTGTTAGGGTGTATTTTAAGCATTATTTAGAAAACACAAGTTGAGCGTCTCAGGACGAAGGTGTAACAAAGAACAAAATCCAGTACGCCTCCTCCCATCAGACCAACAGGCAGCCACACCACCACCCTGCCCCAGCTGAACCCCTCCAGGTGCTGCCCTGCTCACTTTAGGACAAGCAAGGAGAGCAAAGGGTGCAGAGGATGGGAGCTGGGGTCACCTGGCAAGGTACCGGCAAAGGAGCAGGATGGTGTTTCTGTGCGAAGATGGAGCAGGAAAGCTGAAGAGTGAAGGAGGTGCATGAGGTCATCTTTGAGCCCCTTACCCCTGTCATCTTCCTGTTTTAAAAAGGGGAAACTCTGGGGCGCAAAGCAACCCAAAGATGAATCCAATCTGTTCAGCTGGAAGCAGTTCCCTGTTCATAAAGTCACAAATACTTCTCAAATATTCCTGTGTGATCAAAAAGAGGAAATGCAAATACTTTATAAGCTTTGGGTTATGGGATTGGACCTGTAATAGTTTTACTTGGCTTTTTTTTTTTTAATGGGCCCGATCCTGTCCCACTGAACATGATGGGAGGTCAGTTATCAAGCCACAGGGGGCAAGAAAAAGCTCTATTTGAGTTGCTATTTTTAACTCTTAAAGTTAGTCTTATTGGGCCCAGCCTAGCTTCAGCTGAAGTCAATGAAAAGACTCCTGCTGACTTTAATGGGAGTTGGATTGGCCCTATTGTCCTTTGTTGAGTAAAGTAATTTTAAAAGGTCAGGAGGTGAATTAAAAGAAAAAGAAACAACTACATCGATAAGCTTTATTCAACATGATCACCTTATAGAGAAGAAGTGTTGTCTTAGCTGGTGAGAGTAGTTCAAACTAGTTCTTGTAGACTCTGGCAAGGATAACAAAGTATGGTTTTACTCAAAAAACTAACTGGAAATGAAAATTGCTGAGTTCCCATTTAATGATCTCCCATTGGCTTCTATCTGCTCAATTTACAAATAAAACAGACACCAAAGTTAGAGCCTAAGCTCAATGAAACCAACCTTGTGGTGGTGCAATTCCACTGACTTTAATGGATTTCGTGATACTTCAATGGATTTCTTCTTGACTGACGCTGATGCGAGACCTTGCTCTGCTTTCAGTACAGTCGCGCCTCCACCTGCAGCTGAAGCAACCTGGTAGCCACAGTGGCAGGGGAAAAATGAGGAAGCGAAGGAGGATTAGTTAACGAATCTGTCGATGGTGTAAAAAAGAGTGCAGGCGCAGCCAATTTTTCAAATGCTGCCTTGGCTCTGAAGGACTGAGAAGATAAAAAGGAGAGAAACCTACAGCGTGTTTTCCAGTCGTGCTGTGTGAACCTTCTGGGTTTTGACTTGCACTCTGGGTCCTCTCCAGCTCTAAAAAAGCAGACCACAAGTTTTATCACCATATTCAGCAGATAAAACTATCACATGAAAAGTTGCTATTTTTACACAATACCTTTTCAGAGTCCAGTAGCATTGTAAATTACAGACCCGTCTCCCTCAGAACAGCTCTCGTGCACAAGCTGTCGGAAGATGCTGTTGGCAATCAGCTTCACAAAATTTTTCTTTTCCAGATTATCCCTCTTGCAGGATGCGTTTTAGGATCCAAAGAGCATAAAACACACTGAATTTCTTGGGAAATGGCTGGAGGAGTTTGGTTTTGATTTCTTTGCATTGTCCTCGCTAAATGTTTCATGCTGTGAAATTCAGATAGTCTTCTCTGATACAGGCAGTAGCAATAGGAAAATTAAAGTGTATCCCTCCCCCCAATTTATTGCCATTTTATATATTAAAAAAAGCCTCTACCAAGCTGAGATGAATCAGAGCCATCTTTCCAGCAGATGGTTAAAAATGAAGGGAGAGAAGGATGGCTTCATTGGGCTAATCCAAGAAAGGGAAAAGCCCTCTGAGCAGTTCCCTTTCCAGGCAGGTTAACAGCCCTGCACTCAGCAGGTTCTGACCATCAATGAACTAACCCTTTCCTCCAACCTCGCCTCCCGCTGGGCAGGAATTCAATGCATGAGCAGAGGTCAGTGTTAATGCCATCTTGCTAAAGGCATCCAGCTTTCATTCACAAAACAAACCACTTTACTGGCTTCAGCAGGGAAAGGAAGTAACCCAGGAGAAAAAATGCGCAAAGATTTTCTATTAAGTGAGAATTGGTTTACGGTATAATACCAGTTGCAAAAGGGTCGAATCAAACATTGGTATAATATATCTTTAAAGCAGCTTCTTAAGTGAGAATCAAGGAAAGATTATTTTGCCCATGTCTAAGCTTAATGGCACACTTACACAAATAAGATGAGAAACTACAGCTGCAGCGAACACTTGTGCTGCCTGCTGCAGTTTACAGAACAAACATTTGGGATCTATCTGGCTAATCATGATATATTTTTCATGTGATCATCTGTTTATGCTTCTTTGGTTTATATTTCTTGGGACTGGGCTGCGTGCCAAGGGGCTGGGGGCTGGAGTCGGCAACCACCCCCCCGCCCCCCCCAACCCTACAGGACCCTCGGCGGGACCCTTGGCCACAGCTGCTCCACCCCCACACACACACACACACTTAGTCAGTTAATCTAGTTCTGAAACCCAGGGAACAGCTTTATCTTGCACTGGAGCCTCAGACCAGGCCCGCATATGTAAGGACATACACATATGCTGTTTAGCGCACATTACAACCAAAAAACCTCATGGTGCCTTGGGGTAGCTGGACTCGGAGGTGAGGCCAGTGATGGAGGCACGTTTCTACACTTGTTTCCAAAAAATCCTTCTCTTCCTATGTGGTTCGTGTCCACAAACCTCCCCGGCAAGCGGCAGCATGGGGGACTTGCCATAGCTGCCCACTGAGCTGGGGGGGCCCCAGGGTGGCCGCTGCCATCGTGTCCCCAGAAGATCTGCACTGTGGCCCCGGCACCAGACCACCCTCTCTTTCTGCGTGTGACTCCCCCGGCTGTCTCGCTGGGCGGACACCTTCATCTTTCAGCCATGTGCATCCGCAGAGGCTGTGCTATCTGCCTCCCGCCTCCCCATCCGCGGCCCCACAGCCTGCTCGTGTCGCAGGGCCCGGGGCTGTTTTCTGCCCTCCCCGACCTGCAGCCAGCAGCACCAGGCTAACCTGGTCAGGGGCTGGACCACGTCAAGTCACCGGTGGTGCTGCTCGTGCCCATCGCAGCCCCATGGCCTCCATACACTAGACTTGGCGGGAGCTCCTCTCCGAAGCACAGGCGCAGCAGCAGCGTACTGCTACTGTGACAATCGGATCGCCAAAGCTGGAGAAACAAAATCTGGGAGAAATTTTGGCTAAGCAGCTTTTAAGATGCTGGAAAGAGGCCGGCTGCATGCCACATCTCCCGTTTCTCTCCCGTAGAGGGAGCTCAGCTTGCCCAGAAAACACTGAAGCAGATGCATTTCTGGCCATTGCAAATTTAGAGGTTAAAGGAACCGGAAAATAGGCAAGTGATGGACTATGCCTCCAGCTGAAGGCAAAGATGATTTTTAGAAGTGTTGCTGATGCTTGTCCAGCCTCGAGCTGGGATGCAGCAAAAATGGGGTCTTCTCAACATCGTGGCACTCCTGCCAAGTGTTGCCAGCAGGCAGGAGGGTTCGGCACAGCACCTTTAGGACAGTTCTAGCTTTGGCAAAGGAGTACACAGCTTTAAGCCCCCACCAAGAGTGGCTGTGATGGTTCTGTACCCTTGCAGGCTCTGGCATGTCCCTGCAAGCACAGCTCTTGTGTTGAGAAAAGGAAACTACACCAAGGAGAAGGAAAGGCAGAACGTACCTGGGTAAAGGCGTGGACATACAGCCCCATAACAGTGAACCACACTGTACCTGGTTACTCTGCTGATGGTCACTGAAGCTACCCACTTTCTTGATTAACAGGCAAATACATGGTATCATGTTGCTTCTTTCTTCTCCATCAGTTGTCATGCAGCAGCTGTGCAGCCCCAGGCCCCATGGTTCATACAGCAGATCCGGGTCCAGTCCTGGGGGGAGCAGAGCTGGCTTTAGCCTCCAGGCACTTTCAGCCCTGAGCCACCTCGGGCTCCTCACAGCTCTTTCACATTTGGTGACCCAGGGTCCCATCCAACCTAGAAAGCAGTCGGGCTGTGTTTCTGGTTGGCAATGAGGAGCCCTGTGGGTTTTTTTTACTGTTCAGCTCCTTTTACTGGCCACGGTTGTGTTTGTGCAACGGTCCTGAAAGACTCCCATTGCCTGGTGTGGGTGGGTAGGGTGAGAAGAAGCTGGGAGGACTTCAAAGGCATGCACTAGGTACCCCTGGCCTCTTAACACTTCCAGCCTATAACCACATCCTCTCAAGCTGCACCCTCAGTGGCTCTACCAGCAGAAGCAGAGGACCGCAGGCTTGCCGCATGAGCAGCCCTCCCCAGGCAAGGCGCTGGGGCAGGGACACAAAAGCTGTGGTGTAGTTGTGCCATGCATCCCCTGGAGGTGTTCACCCCGTCTCAGCCAAGCTGGGGGCTTGTGAGGTTGCTGGCTGTCCCAAACGAAACTTCAGCTGGGACCTTGCCCTTCGCTGTGACAGTGGCCAGAGACCCCGTGGGTCCTTCTGCACATGCAGACGCTGTGACTCCACTGGTCTGGCATATAACAACGGGGGCTGTTCATAGAATCATAGAATGGTTTAGGTTGGAAAGGACCTTAAAGATCATCAAGTTCCAACCCCCCTGCCATAGACAGGGACACCTCCCACTAGACTGTTACATCGTGCCTGCTCTGCTCTCCCAGCACTTTTGCGGGATTTTGAGGGATGGACATCACCTGGGTGCCCAGGAGGCGATAAGCCAAAGCTATCTCATCTACTCTGACTCCTGGCAGGATGAGAGTCATCGCATGCAGAAAACAGCTCCTCCTACCATCCCATCACTGGGGAAAACACAGCCGAGGTCCCGATACGTAGCAGCCGGCTCATCTGGAGACAAATGTGTCTGTGCTTTTCAAACACCTCAGAGCTGAACGCAGGTCCAAAGTGGCCGGGTGCGACGAAGGATGGGTGCCTGGGAGCCTGACTCACAGGGCTCTGCAACCTCTCTGGCTCCTGGCAAAGCCCAAAAGGGCAGTGCTGCATGTGGGACTGTCATGCAAAGCAGAAGGATGTTAAATTCCTGGTTCAAAAGGGTGAGTGAGCATTTCTCTGTGCGGTCTCTACCTCCCTGAAGATGTTTGCTTTGCTCCTTGTGCTTGCCCTCTATTTCCTTCCTCTCTATTTCACACCACTAATACGTTACACGTAGACTAGCAATGAAACCTAAGAAATGAAACTGCAGTCTCAGCACCAATAGCTCTCAAAGCATGCTAGGAGGAGAAGAGTAAGGTAAGATGTGTGGCTGCGGGAAGGGAATGGTGGGCTTGTCTGGTTGGTGGGTCCCCACAGCGAAGCCCAAGTGCGACAGGCTCTTCCTTCTTTACGTCCCCATGGCATAGCACTTAGGTCTGTGAGAATAACCTGCAGATGCAGTGGATTAAAGCCATGAAGATTCAACCCTAGTGCAATCAACAGCCACCAAAATTACTGGTATGTGTCCTCGCTACCATGCGGTGTGGCCAAGGAGTAAGACAAGGAGGAGCAGTGAGGGGCACGCTGGCTGTCAGGCAGAACTCCCCCTCTCAGGCTGGGATGTCCCTGGGATGTTCACTTTTGTAGAGATATTATTTTTCACTGTGCTCAAAGTTGGTTGCACGGCGTAAATCCTCTTCCACGTTGTTCACTAGCATCACTGAGTCTTTCAGACAGACCCTGGAGACCTTTTCCTCATGTTGAACATGTTAAGTCCCATGAAAGCGTCAGGGATGGCTGAATGAGAATACAGTTGGCTGCTGGAGAGGCTGGTGGTTGCCACGTTGGCAATTTTTCCTTTCACCATTCATTTTTAGGCAAGCCAGGATGTTCCCTTCTCTCAAATCTTGACCTAAAAGTACAGGCCCCGGATTGCTTAATACTCTGGGTGTTGAGGGAATTTCAGATCCCTGCAGTGGGACATAGGTCTGCAGAAACTCTTTGTAGTATTTGAGACTTTCTGTAATACTTGAGTGGATTCAAATTTTCTCTCTCTTTTTACAATAGCAACATGAGAAAGTGCAAAGCCTCACGTATCTGATGATTGCATGAGTGGGATTTTTTTTGGGGGGAAATTATTTCAGTCTGATCTTTCTCCATTATTTTTTACTTAACTCTACATTCTTCTGTTCAGCTCTACTTAAATGAAAAGTAGAAACAACGAAGCGGCCCTTATGTGAGGAACAGCACTTGAAGAGACAGTTCCTGGGAGACCACAGGTGCTAGTGGCCTTGTTTTATAGGACAGCGACTGATATCCACCAGTGTCTGGAAACGCCAAGTCTATTCATATGAAAAATAAATCTCATGTGGAATACGGGCTTTCATGGATCATCTAGTAAAGGTGAACGTTTTTTATATCATATTGCACACTAGGAAATAAAAAGCAAACTACACTGACAGGATGCATTGACAGTGCCCTTTCTATGGCAGATTTTTATGTGTTTTCCAGAGTCTTTAGCTCTCTTACTTCAGAGTCCCTCTTGCTGTGGATTTATGACATGTTTCCTGCCTCCCTCCTCCTCATCTGTTTCCCCATCTCTCTTACTTGAACTACTTTAAAGTGACACGTTGACACATATCCATGTGATGAAAGCGAGCACATAGCTCCGGACCCAACACAGTGTGTTTCTTTGCATCTTGGTGACCCTGGACCAGGCAATACACCCTGCTAACGTCCGAGCACAAATGCAGTTGACAGGCAGAGGGAGGGCTGCCTGGCCGGGAAAGGCCACAAACGCAGAGGTGGAAAGGCTTGGCACACATGGAGCAGTCAAGATATTGCTCTTTTTCAACCCCTTGGATGCCTACTTGGGGCTACTGGGTGAGAAGTAAAACCCTTATTGCTATTAAGTCACAGCCCATGATGGCAGCAGTTTGACAGTCCCCTCTGGAATAGTTACCCTCCGGTAACTTCTGCTGCCCACCATACATCTACTCACCTTAAAAACGCAAAGCTACCCCACCGCCCACCAGTGCTGTCACCAGTGACACACACTTCCACCACCCCCTGCAACCTCCCTCTTCACCCTTCCTCTAAGCTCAGGCTGCACCTGCTTGTTCAACCTCGAGTCGAGGGCAAGCAAGGCCAGCGTCCACAGCCAGGAGCGGAGGGTCTCCCCTGCATGCAGCAAAGCAAGGACAGCGAGTTAAAGGTTCCCCGCTCTCAGCATTACTGTCTGACTGACCTCAGATGGTTCATAACTGCTTTTGTGCCTCAATTTCCTCCTACATAAACGGTATGAACCTATCTGTTCCCATGGTTTTTAATTTTCTTCCTTTCTCCCTGTGTTCCTCCCCAATCTCAATTCAGCTCAATGCCCAAGAGCATCTGCATTTGATAATGTTTTGAGATGAAATAATTTGAAATGTGTTTTGAAGTCTTTCTGTTTCTCAATGCACTGTATCTCATAGAGGTGTGAGATCCGAGCACCAGGTCGAGACCCACACGTTAAGTACAAATTGCTGTAGGATATCACTGCCCTTTCACCACCACTGCTTATCCCCGTTCCCCATCTAACCCAGGGAATCCCCTTCCTTCGGTCCTCCTTTACACATACAGTGCTTGTTAGTACCCCTTCCCGGGACGTCTGTTCCTGGGCAGTCTTCCCAAAGGACATCTTGAACAGCAGCAATCACTCGTCCTGCAGAAACAGCAGCACTCATCCTGCAGAAACAGCTCGCTGCCTTCGCCTTCTGCTGGGCAGAGGCTTTCTGGAGGATTTGCAATTTTAAGAGCTGTGTTCATTCACCTTTGAAATGATGTGGCTGCTTTCTGCAGCCTTAAATAAGCTGCAGGTAGCCTGGCTACGTTACTGTAGGGGATTTTCTTGTTCCTGGTCAGTACAACCATAAGTTAAATCTCAGGTGTTCTCTGTGTAAATGTGAGCTGCACCCAGAAAAGCTTTATGGTGACAAAGTCTGGAGTTTCTCTGCCCTGTAATCACCATGTGCAGGAAGCCAATGATATGTAATGGTACAGCTATTAAGGCCCTTTTCCCTACCACTAGAGTAAAAAAAGAGTATTTTCACCAAAATGCTTTTCAAATATATATGTGAAAATATATAGATCTGCTTTTCGATCTACTTGTAGAAGTCCCTGCAAGAAGGTGTCTCTAAAGATAGTAATTTTTTTCCAGTGTTAGCATGACTCTTAGAGCCCACTATCTATTGAGATTAGCAAGGGGACGGTTTCTGAAGAGGGCCCTGGAAAATCATTACAAAAATTCAGAGCTGTGGGCTCATGCCCTTCCACACCTTTGCAAAGCATCACGCATTTGGGTTAGTTCAGACATCTACCACCTGGAATAAAAATACCAAAGCAAGGCTTGCACCGAGCTCACGAGCTCTTGCCCTGAGCCAACAGTGCTCAGCATCTTGCAGAATTACATTCCTCTCCTGGGGTGAAAGGCAGTGCAATGGACACAGCACCCATGCGCTCACCCTGCCTCTTCGCAACCACGCGTGAGATTGTCTAGGACAGGCAGAGTTACTGCAGGACAAGCGAGGGTGAGGTGGCACGTGTACACACACACACACACACGGTGCCTGGGCGAGCTGCATGTGTTCACACTTGACAAGTAGCTGCTCAGGGCCATCTCGCTTAGCCTCCTTTCTCCCATCAATGCTAGTGGTGGCCTCTTAAAGAATATTTGTAAGAAAGTTATCATTCTACTTCTGCTATAGGCTCCCAGCTTCCAGCAATAAACGGATTAGGATATCCCTGAGCTCATGTTTGTGCCTGTATCACTGGTTTTAAATAGTATATACCTGTGTATCCATAATTTACCTAATCCCTTGGAATTGTATGTGCTTGTGCATCCCATAACATCCTGCAGCACTGAGTCGCACAGAGTAACTCCGTGTTGTACAGAAAGCCTCTTGCTTCCACTAAACCTCCTCCCTGGAAATTTCACTGGGTCCCTTCTACTTCTTGTGCCATTAGAAACAGTGAACCGCTGTTCCGTATCCATCTTCTCAACATCATCTTAGAGTAGCCTGGTCATCTGCCAGGACACTTTGGACACAGGGAAAGAAGCAAGGTCTGAGATGGAAACAGTTAAAATCTCACTTTGACAGCTACGCATGCGGGAAGCAGCATGTTCATTTGGAAGTGTGAGAACTAAGCCTGCTGTACAAAGAGAGGCGGGCATGGGTGTGAGTTCTCATTTTAGACCTAGTCCCCCCCGAGGCCACTGTTTGCCACCACTGCACCAGGTCTAAGGGGCTTTGGAGCAGCTTTTTGGGAAGGTTCCTTAACTCAAGTTAACCCACTGACCTAGAAAACACCAGTCCATTTCAATACTAGAGCTTTGCCCTCAGCTCAGATCTGCGTGCATCGTGCTTGGAGCTCAGCACATTAGAAACAAAAACAAACGAGAGTGGGTCAACCTCTAATTCTAGGGAGACATCACAGGACTCCTGCCACCATCTGAAGTCATCTCTCTTCCAGACCTCACCTCTAAGTTCACAGGCGCACTGTGCGTGGAGCCTCTCCTCTCCAAACCCAGGACATGGCTGTGAGTACTCTGCTGCTGAGTTTTGGTCTTTGGCTTTTCTTATCTTTTTCCATACCATACTTACGCTACCAAAAGACCAAGGATAAACCTACTTTTAAACCCTAAAATCTGAGGGATAGTCTGCCTGAAATCTCCTAAGTGCATCAAGGTGGTTGTCACAGTTGCGTGGGGCAAAGGACTATTCCATGCTTCTTGGCCAACTAAAGCTGGATACACATCTGTTAACTCAGAGGGACAAATTTCTGAAGAGTTTTCCCATGTAGACAGCAGACTCTGTCTTTCCTGTGAGCACAGGATGGAGGCAAATGCTCACAAGGTGGATGCTGACACCTCTCCAGGTTCATAAGTACCTATGGGCTAGGCAAGGGGTGGGAGTTGATAGTGCAAATCTGTGCCTGGTTATGGCTTTTGGGAATCCTTTTGTGACACGGCCCCCTCGAGGCAGCACCATCTGGGTACAAATGGCTGAAGCCAGAAGAATATTGAAGAGTTTTCACATCATGTTAACCTGATACTATAGAGCTGGGATAGGTCTTGAGTGCACGTGTCTTGCTCCAACTCATGGAAGGGACACGCAGCTTTGCAGTCAACATCAGCTTTTCATTCACTGGTGGCTTTCAAGATATTTTGCAAACGTTAGAAGGGGTTTGTTAGCTATTTATATAGATGGGGAAAGAGCAGCAGAGAGGTGAAGTTACATGCTACAGTACAACTTCTTGTCACTCTCATTAGGGGGTGACATGTTCCCACTGTCACCTCCTCCAGCCATCCCTGCTCCTTTTTCCTTCTGCAACTGGCTACCAGCTCAAGTGCTCATCTCACCCCTCTGTAAGTCAGTTCACCGCAGCAGTCCCAATTACTTGCTTCTTTTTGCTGGGTTAGTCTCCTGTGGCTTCAGAAAGCTAAACCAGCTCAATGGCAGTATAAAACCACAAGCACAAGCGAGTGGAAGGAGGGGAGGATCGGGGCAGAAGGAAGGATGCAGGACGAGCATCACTCAGCAACAGAGAGCCAGTGACGGGCCACAGCCACGGTCTTGTTTCACCCCCCACCATTCCCATTCCCATTCCCATTCCCATTCCCATTCCCATTCCCATTCCCATTCCCATTCCCATTCCCATTCTTCCTCTCCTCTCCTCTCCTCTCCTCTCCTCTCCATCCCTGGTGCATCATGCATCTCACCCCCAGGACAGCAAGGAGAGCAAAGCACAGGGTCACAGAGCACACAGCACTGCGAGGGGGGGTTGCAGGATAAGGCCCTTCGGCTGTGAGAAGTGATCTTTTTGCCACATGCAGCCGAGCAGTCCCAAACAAACGTGCTCTGCAACATTGCTCACACCAACGGCGTAGGGCTGCGGAGACACGGAGAAACCATTTCTGCAGTGCGCTGTCAGCTGGAGAGAAACTCCGCAAGAAAAAGTCCACAGCAGCTCCCAGCTGCCCTGGGCTACAGGCATCAAACCTACACACAGCCTTGCTGACACTATATAATTGTCCACAAGTAGGGTAGTCTGAATGGCACCCTTTGAATCACAGACTTTCATGTCTCTGGCAAATGGAAAAGCAGACATCGATAGATGATGAATATAGTGAGAATTGTATTCTAATTGGAAATAAGACGTATATTACCTTGTACTGGATCAAATAACACGAAGGATTAAAATGGCTGTGCTGAATAATTGAGATCCCAGTTGTATAATTTTTCCTATCATTTTAAAGTCGTGCCACGGAACCAGCAATATTCCACTAATAAAAAAAGGTTGCTCATAAAAAGGAAAAAAATCAGAGCCATCAGTGAATAGGAACATTAGAGAGAGAAGCAGAATTTTCCCACTCCTCACCTTTTTCTGTCTGCAAGTACTACTTTATAGGCTTTGATTCTGTTACAAAATTACAACCACAAAGAAATTCATGATGAGCAGCTAGTGTATTCACACAAGCAGATCAGACGTATGGCGACGCTGAAGATTTTCTCTTTACCCTGCCACCCCTGTGATGCTGTGAGCACTTGCGGTGCTGTGCTGTGCTGTAGGACAGAATTAGCAAGGATTGGCAAAACTTGACTTGATAACCAGAGAAACAGCTACGTCCAGTTGTAAATCTGGGGGTTCAAACCAGAAATACTTACGGGGTTTAGGCCAACTCCACCTGAAGGGATTGCTTTCTAAATCTAGGCGTGAGTAAACAGATTCCTTCCTACTGGGTCTGTTTGTCCCCAGTACAGCACAGAGCTGTAACCACGGGCACATTGGAAGCCTCTGCATCGGATTACTAGTAGCCTGAAATTCAGACTACAGCCTCCTTTAAAAGATAGTATTTTTCCAGAAATGTTTATTTTAAGTTTAGAGCTGTTATTGTTATTTCTTCTCAGTGGTGTAAAAGTCCAGTTGGAAGAGTTTTCTTTCCTCTGCATTGAGGTTGAAAATTCCTGGAAAGCCATGACAATATTCAGCATTCATGATTACACAGACAGACATATTTCATGAAAATTGCATAGGCTTTTAATACAGGATTATGAATGAGCTCTAATGTTGAAATTATATTAGATTGAATTTCAGAACGTATTTAACATATTTCCATACAGCAACCTTGGGATGTCTTTTCAATAACAGTGATTATTACGGGCAGGCTGTTTTTTATGAAAACATTTGTTCAGGGTGGACAAGGCTTCCTGAAAAATGTTGTACATCTTTATGGCTGACGTTTTAGTTGTTTTGAATTAACTTTTTTCACAGCCAGAATGAAACGTTTCACCATATAATTCTTCATGCATGTCTTCAAACAAACCCGAAGACTTTGCCGTGAATTTTCTGAACTGTAATACAATCTCGGGCACGAAACCGCTTTGTGAGCTGGAGGTGAGCGTTTTGCCCCAAGTTATCCTGTTACTCTCAAAATATAAATATTCTTAGCTAACGTCTGGCTTTCAAAAGCCGTGGTTGCCTCAGCTGATTCGAAGGCATCTCTAAGTATCGTCTTGTAAACAATCCCAGGCTTAGTCTTTTTCAGGCCTCCTACAGCTGACTGCCCAGCCCACGGACCTTGATAACGACAAGCTGTTATAGAGTTCAGATTTTTCTCTGCATAGTGGCAAGCACGTCGAGATTACTCATCGCCCAGGGCAGCGCATGCATTTGGAAAGCAGAAGCCGGCCACTCACCTTTGGGATCTGCCAGGCAGAGCAGTTCCCCTGTCTGTCCTCGTGCCTGCCTGCTGATCTGGCATGGCTCGAGGATGGTCCCCTGCACCAGTGGCTCAGGTCTGTCATTTTGCCCTTTCTTCCTCCCTTACAGAAAGCAGCAGAATTCATATTCCTTTTTTTTCTGGAACACCATTTGTTTAAAATGTAGTTAGCTCAGAAACGTATCTGCTAGGTCAGGCTCAAGGTAACGGAGCGTGCCTTTGGCAATTTATGGGGTTGTCTCCTGGGGTTGCTGGACTTGCTTCTCCATATTCACTCGCTGCCATTAAGAGCACCTGGACTACTGCATGACATTGATGCGGCATCCTATTTGCCTCTTATTCACATCGGTGTCAATCGGAAGTAACGCTACAGCAAACACTTAGGTTTTACCAGTGTGAGGCACTGAAAGGCTTTCCCTCAGTCATTAGCAAGTTTGATAGCTCTCATTAGTCTAGTTTAGTCACTGGAGAAAAGAGATGTGTGTTTCCTACACTGGTGGCATAAATGCTCCCCTCACTTTTACACTGCTGGAAGAAATGTGTATTTTCAGGACTAAAACAGTAATCCATTCACAGTACGCTTCTGAAACCAACCCTATTTTATTCACCTCTCTTAAATGGTCAAAACTGTGTAACTGGATGCCACAGGCTCTATACTCCTAACACCTAATAGAGATTCTTTGAAGGCATGTTTTGAAGACATTTGAAATAGGAAGCTCTGTGCCCTATCCTCACTGCTGTTGTGAAACGCTCGGTGAGTCCACATAGATGTGGATTTTTATTGCAGTTTAACATTTCTAAACACCATTTTGCTGGTTAAGAATGGGCTGAATCATCTAAAATTGACTTTTATTTTTTGCCCTCTAACTTGACACACAGAAGGTATCTCCTAATTAAATGTCAACAGGAAACAAATGTCTTCGCAGAGGGAAAGTAGTTATCTATGGCAATTTTGGTTTGTGGTGGAAAAGCTAGGATGAAAAAAAACCTCCACACACAGATAGTCACAGCCATTTTTAAACAGAGTTATAAACTCACACATGGCCACCCAGCTAGGGATGGAAATGGCTGGAGACACATGGTTTCTCCAGAGCGGATTCAACAAGGTCTAGGAGACCATGCCTTTTGAGCTGAGCTGTCCTCAGCTATGACAAGTCCTGTACTCTCAGAAGGAGGGGGCTTGGCCAGCTAGCAAGGAGAAGAAAAGCAGTGCGTCCTGCTTGATCAGCCTCAGCCCTGCAATGCAATTCAGAAAGGAAGCAAAAGAGTATATAAAAGTGCCTCCATTTGTACTAATAGTAGGAACCTTTCACACCGTTTTTTTTTTCTTTCTTTTTTTTTTTTCTTGCCACTCTATATCAAATTCTCAAAGATTCATTTTTTCTGGTTTTCCACTAATGACCTAGAAGGAAACCTGGCTTGGATAAATCTCCATAGCCTGAATAGTTGACCCAACTGAAAAGATGAAATAAAATACCCAAAGGGAAGAGGAAAACCTACCAGGCCACTTGGCATCTGCCTGTAGGAAAAGTGCTGCTCCACTATGACCAAAAACGCTTTTCGATGCAACCCACTACTGGGCACTGTCTCAGCCTTTCAAGAAATCACTTTCCACTGTAAACATTGACTGCAGTCAATGCAAAATATTTACTCCTCTCATCTGAGGATCTCCCACATGCTTCGAGGTATTTGAGTTCATAAGTGAGAATACCAAATATTATTCCTGTTGCATGTACGTCAGTCAGCTCTTGGACACTCTCCCTCTATGTCGTGGTGTCAGTAAGGATGAGCGAAGCTGCCCTTTGGCCAGACTGCTGTTTGGTTTAAAACGCCAGATTTGGGTGTTGCTAAAAGCACCTCCCACCACGGCTGTCCTTGTTTTCCAAAGTAAACAGCCTCTGGCGTCTTGTGACCTGAACAGCCCCAAGCGTCTGACCTTGAAACACACAAAATATTTTATTTGAAAAGAAAAATCTGCAGTCTAAATGATTTGGGACACTGCTTTCCTTCCTCAGCAGGATACTGGAATGCCCAGGCTTTGGTAGGAGCTGCTTACGCACCACAGACATACATGGAAACATATTTGCCCTCTGATGATATATTAGGCAATGGTTTTGAGTTGGCAGGCTACTAAAAGCCCTAGCCAAACAAAGATAAAATTGTAATTTATCAACAGAGAATACCGAATTCATGGCCGCTGGTGACCACTGCGACTGGTGGTAGCCCACAAAGCTGGAGTTGACAACATGGAGACCACAAATTCAAGAGATTGCTTAGAATCTTCTCAGCTTTGGGAAAAAAAAAAACCAACACCCTGTTCAGATTTTTTTTTTCCTAGAAAGTGTTTAAAATAGGAATAAGATAAAATGATAGCCCTTCCCAAAATCCTGTACAACAGGGCTGAAGCAGCAAAGGTGTACGAAAACACTGTGATTATAAGTGTCTTCTGCAGCACATAAAGGAAGGCGTGAAAACGGAGGAGTAATGATGCACGCAGAGGCAGCGGGGGACTGTCTCACTGAGGGGTCAGCAGTGCTGTGCTTCAGCTGGTACAGACCTTTGAGAATTTGGTCTATGGTTTTTAGGATTCCTATTCTCTGTACTAGTTATTTGCAGGAGTGGGATTTTCCAAAGGCATCCTATTCCTATGAAAGATTTTAACAAGTCTTGAAAATAGTTTCTCTCAAGTATGTTGAGGAATCTTTCTCTTTCTATCCCCTCAGATTTATAGGAGCTTTGTTTCACTGAAGTCAGTGGTGTCAGACAGATACCGGAATGAAGTTAAGAATTAGGACCTATTTCTACAGGGTTTCAGAAGCCTATGCTATTTTAATTGTCCTGAGTTGAGTGTGATCCCACAGCGCCATGGTGGAAATCCATGTAATTTAAGATGAACGGGAGGGGCAAAGAGTGAGGGGCAAAATACAAACTCCTCTTTCCCCTTCCCCACCCTCCACCCACCCTTCCACCTCCTGACAGCTCTCGGGACAGAAACCGACTGCTCTTACAGCGAGGAATTCAATCTCCTCACCAGTTGCAGCATCACCGAGGCTTTCGGGGATCCTGCCACAGTGATTTCCGTGAACCGGTACCAGCACCAACTAATTTCACAAAAAAACAGTGAACAGCTAAGAAATCACCAGGGATGCTGGCTGTTACAGACCCAGGCCAAATGTGAAGTGGTGTTCTGGAGGTGAAAGGATCTCTACGCCATTACAGACCTTCTAAGTTTCCCAGTCCCTGGGGTGTACTTTCATGGGAAGAAAAACCTGTTTCAGATCACGCCAGATATTTTCTGCGCTCCCCAGCAGTTATACCTGAGGATGTTCTCCAGATGTTCGTGTTTGTATGAAACATACAATAATAAAGTTGTAAACTGGAGGAGACAATACCCAGACTGCAAGAAGAAGGGCTTTAGGGCGGCCTGGAAAAACATGAAAATTAACTAGCCCACACACAAAATCAACTTGTCCACTTTAATAGGACGATAAAAAACTATTTTATTTGCTTTTCAAAAGAACTGCGACTTTTCCCAGCAAGTGGGCACACACGATTTGTCACGGTTCTTATATTGCCAATAGGTGACTGCTTGTATTTTGGGGAACGGATTTTCCTTCCACCTGGGCAGACAAGAATTGAGAAGTACGGGATCTAAGACAAGGTGAAGCTGCAGTTCAGACAGTTTTTAGGCTGCAGTGAAAAGGGAAAAAAAAAAAAAAAAAAAAAAAAAAAAAAGTACCATTGTCTGGAATGCCAGCCATTGAAAAACAAAAGAGAAGAAAATCCTTGCAGCAACTGAAAATGGAGAGGATGGAAACAGACCTGTTGCATTAGGGCAGTAAAATTTCCTGGCTACAAGAAGTTAGACCTCAGGTATCATCTGTACTGAAACTATAAAGAGCACGAAATGAGAATGCCCTGGCTAAGACATTTGCAGAGTGAAATGTCTTCAGTGTTTGCAAGCCGTCTAACAAGAGGTGAATAAAACAGGAGTTTGAAACTGGAAGCCTTTTCTCTTTTCTTTTCTGGAACCGCTTCTCTTTTTCTGCTGGCCTATGTTGGCTAAGCGAAAGATCTGAGAAGGCTGGCTACAAGTCCCAGGAGGTCTCTGGGGAAGGTTTCTGAGTGTACTATTCCTGCTTAATTTGGGCTGCTCAAGCGGGTCCTGATCCCAAAAACATGTGGACATAACTGAGACCTTTTTGCTTAGTGCATTTAATATTACACCAGTGGCCTGTATAAGGATTTCAGAACGTCACATGCCTACACTGCTCAGAGTTTGGCTATTTCGGTGATTTCACTGACTAGGGTGTGTTTGGAAGTATTATCTCACTTTTTTTTTTAAAAAAAAGTGACTGTGAAAATAATACAATTGCTGACCGCTGTCATGGCTTTGAACTGAAAAGTGTAGTCAGGCCCTGTGGTGTATCACTTCTCTTTATGACAAAGTGGGAGCAAGCCAGACTGGAATGCAGCTCTTCAAATATGCAGGATTAAACATTTTTGCAGGTTTATTGTGGGACCTGTAGGTGGCCTCATTTTAATAGTCAATAAACCAAGAACTATTAGTTCAGTTTGCCAATGAGCTAAGCAACTTTTTGTCTTATTCTACTGAATTTGGAAGCCAGTGACTTTGCTTTTAGTGTCACTGAATACTCTCCCATTTGTTCTGTAAACAAGCGGGTACAGAGCACACTGATTTTATTTCTGAAAGTGCGAACATCTGTTTTGTTTTCACCCTTAAATTCCTTCAAGGATGGGAAGAGAGAGGGCATGATTTTGAAATCCTGAGTTGGGACCAGTGAAGTAGCCACATACCCTCCCAGACCACGGGTGAAGGAGCAGAGGACCGCTGGCCATGCGCTGACATTAACCACAGACATGTTGTAACATACTGAACAATAAGAAAAATCACATATTCTGTTAGAGAAGGCCTAACCTCATGGCTTACCAAATTCAGTTGGGTAAATGGACTGCAAAACAAGGCTAAGTGAATTAAGACTGAGACCTTTCGGTACAATCAATAGAGGACCAACATACACATCCACACATGGCATCGTGTTTGCGATAATGCATTTTTCAGTGTCACACCAACAGAAATGCTGACTTGTGTTATTTAACTGAGCCATTTTTGGGGTGCGGAAGAAGAGGAAATACAACGGAGCTTAGCTAGTGCTATAGAAAGCTCTACTTTTGTCAGCTGTTGAAAGGGCAACACGGTCTCATGCTTCACACTAGTACATCGGGCAGGTCCTATCCCATGGGTGATTATTGTCACTACCTTGTGTTGGGCCACTGGAGGCAGGCTGCGTGCTACACTTTTATCTTGCCTTTTACCCTGAGAGACGACAGAGCCTTCAGACACCGCTTAGCTGTGAGTACAAGTAAGAGGCCAATGCACTACTGCACAAGGTCCCTCTCCTTTCTTGGAGTGATGCCTTTGCTGCACGCATCCGGATGTCAGCCTGCCCATGTCCATGGGGGGAATACATGCTATAGCCACTGCGGTAAGGCCTCAGTTTCAACCAGTTCACATACACACACTGTATTTTTTTTAGTGTATGAGAGCTGATATAGCTTGTGAAAAAGGCTTATGGTTAAGTTGCCTTTAATATATGGAAGCCATATAGCTACAATGACAAGAGAATCACAAAGCATTTTGTTAACTGGCCTCATGTGCCTGATCCCGCCACCACTGCTTCTCCCACCCTGCAACCAGGGCACCCTGGGGAGCAGCAGGGAGAGCATCTCTTAGAAATTTCCCTGGTTTTGAAGTGGTGGGGTGTACACGTGTCAGGCACAACTTCAGGCTCTGCACTGCAAAACACAGCCTGCCTTGAGCTGGACTTGCAGTGCAGAGCTGTCCCTCACATCTGCTGCCATTCCAGTAGCAGCAAGAGGACCACAGGCCTGCGAAGATCTGCTGCAGCAGAGCACCTCTGGGTGCTGACAGGCTGGCTGTGTTATGCTGGGAGCGCAGGGCAAAGCCACCACCTCACATCTCATTTTTGTGGGTATCAGTGAGTCCCTCATTTCAGAAATATCAAACTATTAGAGTTCTGAGAGGGAACTACAGTGGACGTGTGGGAGGGAGAGGGCTACAAGGGATTCATTTTTTGACTAACGGGGATTACACTACACTTGTAAAACAAGTCTTCAGTGTGTCATCTGTTCTAGGATGCTCTGCAATGTTTGAGAACAATTAGCAAGTAAATTAATTTTGATTGATTTGAACTCTCTGGTTCCCATGAACACAAACATGGAAGCTGGTTTGAAAACAGCCTGCAACTCCTTCCCCTCCATCGCACCTATCTTTTAAAACCCACTGCAGAGCTGATCTACTGAGCGGCCTTAACCTGCTGCCCACAGGGCATTCCAAACCTGCATCCTTGCAGATGAAACCTTGACAGAAACCAACTTTCCAGGCAAATTCCTCCACCGCAGACTGAGCCCAGGCGCTGCGGGGCTCCTATGGCACGCCTGCGTGCTACATCCCACATTGCATCCTTTGGAAAAGGCCAAAACTTCTGCTAAGTAAAAGTTGAGCCTTCCTCTAAACATTTCCCCTCTCTATTGGGCTGGGTGCTTGTGATAGTCTCTCAAAAACAGGTAAGTGTAAGGACACCTGGTACCCTGCAGCGCTGCACCCCTGCCAGAAACCTGCCGGAGATAAAGTGCTGGATATGTAATATTCACAGTAAGTTAAGAGAAAGCAAAGTAAAAGCAGTTCCCTAAGGCATGCTGCAGTTAGGGCCTCAAAAACCTGACACAAAACCAGATAAATAGGGAAGGAGAACAGAATTATTTATAAAGAAATTTATTTTATATTTGTGTACAACAAATATATGAAAACAAATTTAATTTGAAAAATGTATATTCAATTTCTTAAAAGTATTGAACCCTCTTAAGGAAAGGTTTTAGTTATTAAAAAGGTACTGAAAGCTAAAATTATACTTGGGTAATATATGCGTGTGTACATATATATATATAAAAAACATGTGCAATTTTATATATATATAGTATATATAAATAACATGTGTGACACATGATATTTTAAGGTATGCTATTTAAACATCTGAGTAACAATTGAGATATTAGAAAATATAGTTTGCTATTTCTACACAGTTTGCATTCAGTTTTCATAAGCATCTAGACAGTGCAAAATTTAAACATACAGAAATATTCTCCTATTATTCTATACATTGTGCTCAGCTCCCAAGTTTCCTCTGTCACGATCACAACCAGAGTCCACCAAATTTGGAGGGTTCAATACTAGCCCTTACTAGCATCGTCTAAGAGCAATGAAAGGAAATCCATCTTACCTTGCACTGTGCTGTGGTATAGTGTGCGCACAAGAGAGAACAATGCGTTTCCTATGTTAAATGGTCTAACTCCCAGAGATCACATACACCTCACCATATTGACTCATTTCATTGCACTCCATATCCTGCAAAAATAAATCTCCTGTAGGACAGCACACATTACTGAGTACTGAAGTTTAAGTAATATATTTCTTTAACATAAGGCAGGAATATACTGAAATTTGATAACACTTAAATCCAACAGCAATCTGGAATTAAACCACATTTATGCACCACATTTTTATAGATGCTGCCTTTTTTATGTTTATGTCAGAAAATATGGTAGAGAAACCCTACTTTTCTTTAAATAAAAGCAAGGGATAAAAGCAATCCTTCTAGAAGAAATTGCTAAAAAACAGTGGGACCAGGAGAACCTCGACCACCTTGAAACACCAAAGGTCAGTCTGCACAACCTTTCCTGCAGCCGAAGAGCAATTCCTTGCATGACATCTGGGAGAATATTCACGTGAGTAGGTGCTTGCTAGAGCGGAGCCTGAGTGTTTTAGCTCTAAATATTTATCATCCTTATTTGCATCTATTCGATGTTAAGGTATCGTATGCTTTTTTCATGTCTTTCTTATGTTGCTAAAAAAAGGCAATTCTGACCATTCCGTATGCTTTTACGGTAGCTATATTTTAACTGAAGGATGTTTGTACTTTAGATAATATGTTTATTATCACTGACATAAAAACCTCAATCCTGCTTCCATAAAAATCAGTGGTTGCTTTGCTCCTACTAGAAATAAAATTAGATCCAAATATGTTAGTCACGAAGTTGGCTAATAAAAGTAAATACTATATTCATTAAGTCTCTCAATGCTTAAAGGCAAAGTGGTGTTAGCAAATACTGTATGGTATAGCTAAAAGAACGGCATTACGCACAATTCTAGACAAGCTAAAAGCAGCTATGAAAAACATCTTATGGGACAGCAAATTTTGCTACATAAAAATTTCTGGAGCTCTGACACGCTTTTTTCAAATTAATTTCTTAAACCAACCCCCTCACTCGTGTCCTACACTGCAATTACACAAATTAAAGTCTGTGGCCTTGTAGGGCAGTATGCAGTATGCATCCAGACCAGCTAATCTTTAAAATTGGATGCTTCAGGAGGGTCTCTCTCTCATTCCTAAACTCCCTTTTAGCAGAACCTGTGATGTTTCTGAATTCTTGTAGCAACTGACAAGAGCCTGGTGTCATCCCTCATCTACTTCACTTCTCAAGTTTATCTCTGCACTTGTCCATATAATTACCCCCTGCAGATTTCAACTTTAATTCAGATTTGAGTCACAGTTATTGAACAGGCCTCACAAAAAGACAAAGCCTCATTAGTAGCCCGTAAAAATGAGTGTTACTAGTTAAAACCTTGTTTTAAATACCAAACAAAGGGGAAATATAGATGCTGAGACAATGTTTATGTCCTTTCAACCACACCCTTGAAATATTGGCAGTAAATTAGCCAAAGGATGGGCTTTACATCTCATCCATCTCTCTCAGTTGGGAAAGAACAGCCATAACTACAAGTTTTTGCAGGGTGCGGCTGATGCTGGGAGATGGCTGAATACATACGACGAAAGGCTGCGTGCCTCGCAAGTCAGAACAAAGCAGAGATGTGCTAGGAATTCAGGATTTTCTTATGCCCAGAAGTTTCCTATAAACTGGAGATAAACACAAGTCCCATCTCCCACACAAAAAGGGATAGTGTTCAAACCTAGAGTAACACAGCACTAAGAAGAAACTAACTAATGACGCCAAAGCCTCTCAATTTAAGGGATCCCCAAAGCAATCTCAAAGAAAAGAAAGGAAAAGAAAACCTGTGGAGTCAGTCAACACATTTTTCAATCCAATTATATAGTAAATGCACCGGCAGGCAAGGCCTCAGTTCCGAAAACGTGAGGAAGAAGGATGGTGCAAAATGCTTTCATACATTTAAACATTCTTAGGATATAAGAGAGCAGGCAACTTAGAAAACATTCCTTGTAAGCTGTGTGGGATCAGCGCAGTTTTCTGCAGGCTTTGCTTCATCCTACAGCTCAGCTTTGCCTGTTTGGGCAGGACTGGCGTTACCGCTGCCTTCTCCAGCAGTGTTCTTGTCTGCTGGCTTGAAAGATAACGAAGCAGAGTTTGCGCAGTACCGTTTGCCAGTTGGGCGAGGTCCATCATCAAAAATATGCCCCAGGTGAGCGCCACACTGAAACAAAATACAATAGAGTATCACTGTGTCTCCGTGCAGCTTGATGGCATCACAGTGGTGTTAAGCAATGACTAGCAGCCGCTTCCAAGGACGCACATTAGTGCCTACATCACCCTTTCAAGTGGGATTTACAACCTACATTTATTTACAACAGTGATCCAGGAAGATGATCTGAGATACCACGGGCGCCTAAGACTTCAAGGCTAAATTTGCTGGGTGTTTCCCGTCGTGCCACTGTGTATGTTTGGTTGGGCCACTATTTCTGAGAAGCTGCCTGTCCCTCTAATGATCTCATGGCAGGAGCTCAGATAAAACCACTGTGGTGAGGGCAGCACTGCCCACATTTCACCTATTGCTGTAAGGATAGCTGTATAAGAAAGGGGCAACCTGAGCTTTGGGCTCTCTTCAGCCTGCAGCCATCTGCTACACCCCTCGGTAAGAAAACACTAAACCCCTTACTGAGCCCAGCGAGGACCTAAAGCAGTGAAGATATTCTTTGGAGTATGCCCTCATACTATTTTTTTTTTTCTTTCCACAGTCTGGCACTCTTCTGAGCACCTGGGTCTTTTTGGGTGCACCTCTGCTCCTTGCCCCTGGGGGGGATGGAGCTCATCCACTACTCATCCTATACCTCTTTGTGTAGTATATAGGAGATAGGGACAGGTGACTGAAAAAGACCTGTAATGAAGATATGTAAAATATTTCTGAATTAATAAGCTTTACCTGGAAGCAATTATAACCAGGAATGATGCTGAATTTGCTTTTTGTAAGGAATATAAAACTACAGATGATCTGTTGACACTTTCGTTCTGTATGAATCAGCCTCAGATACTTGCAGTGGTATTCAGGGTGAACACTACTGCTCCTGTCTGTAAGAAAGGTAACAGTCCCTTGCTTTACACAAGAGTACGATACTTTGAAGAAGCTAAGCCAATTGATCCTTATTCAAAAATTAGAACCACTGGACATTACAACTGACAACTTATCTGGATAATAAGAACGTCTTGTAATTAGTCACTTAAATTCCACAAGTTCTTTTTTACAGCCTGCCATGAGAAATAAAAAAATAAAACCTTGCACTGGAGAAATATTTATCTTGCACAGGAAAGTCATGCTGCTTTACCAAAGAGCCCTGGCCTTTCAAGTCAATAGCTGATCTCAGTGAGAGCCAGAATGATGTAACTGAGATCACAGAGCTGCTCGTGGGCTCACAGTCAGACAGCAAAAATTAAAGACTGCAAATGATTCTTAACATGCAATTAATTCATAGTATCCCAAATACATAGAGACAATACTGATTATTCTGACCTGTGAATGAGTTAGTGATGGCAAATCTCTACCCTGCAGTTAATGTGTTGCTAATGTTCTCCTGCTGTTACGGCCCTTAGTTCACCAAAGCAGTAGGAAGGGTGTCTGTAGAAGCAGGTGAAGTCTTCAGCTTCAGGTTAAACTCTCTCAACAGACTGAAAGGCTGGGGGCGGCGCTCAGGCCAGCTAGGAGGGACAGAAACCCTTCTCGTTTAATGACAGCTGAAACAACAATCCTCACTGACTCTGGGAGCAGGGCAGGTAGGCATGTGAAGCCTCAGTGCTCCTGCACATCGGTCCCACCTGTGCAGCCACATCCCAGGCAGGCTCCCAGTGTCACTGAAACAGCCACGGCAGTCCAGCAAGGACCCCAGTAACAAACGAGGGCACTTCCAGCCCATGGTATCAGCAGGACAAGCTCCCAGAGGCAATGGGAAAAGGCATGGATGACTTTAGGTTAAGCAGCAGCAGGAAGATAAAACATGGCAAATAAGGAAAAGGTAAAGGAAAGTTGCATGGGAACTAGAGCAGACAAAGCTTCAGGTCTTGCTCCTGAAAGACTGCTGTCTTGCCACCCTTTCCTCTATTCTCCACTGCTTATTTTATTTCACTGTCCTTTAGATTGAAGGACTTTTAAGGCAGTTTGGGCAGAAAACCTGAGCTGGTTCTCAGAGCGCGGTCCCTCCCAATGAGGCATTTCACCTGATTATAAAGCTTCTCCTTAGCTTGGGGGAAAAAAAATATCTAAAAAAACTTAAGTGTCCCAGAGAGACTCTTCCTAAATGCTCAGCATTCTAATTAAATCATCGCATCTCAACTAAGAATGCTTCAAAAACTCCTCGCTAGAAGTGTTAAACAGGTCTTTTCCAGATTAACTTTTAACCAAAGATAAATCATTCCCTCTCCACTGGACAGAAACAGAACGAGAGAAACCATAGAGAGAAACGGTCTGCAGGAGTAATATACTCACATACAGGCTACAAAGACAATCTATCAAAAAGGTTTTCCTCACAAAAACTGAGAAGCTGTGTCAGAGTCCAAGGTAGTCTCATTACACCTTCTTGTGATGGCAGAATCACACCAGGATTGGATTACTGCAAAATTTGTTACCTTTTGAGATTAGCCCTCACCAAAAATTTATGTGGCGATTCTCTCTGTAGAGGACTCTATAACTCATCTGCCCTGAAAAGAAACGTAATTCAATCCTTTGTATCACAGTATAAGAAACCTGGCCCTCAGCTGAGAGTACAAAGGATGAATTGATTTTACTGTCCTCCCCACACATAATAGGTGCCGACCATTCTTCTAGGACATATATACATGTCTGCAAAGCCTCCCAGAAAGAAACGATCATCTGTTGCGGCCTTGCACATAAATAAATTGGGCAGAATGCACTGGGATGGTGAAACAGTTAGAGTAAAGCATTTGAAATATGTGTTTGGGAGCAGGAAAGGGGGAGTCACTGCTAACTGTCAGTATGCTTGGATCTCCCAAGCCTCCTGGTTCTAATATGCTGCTGGGAGGCACGGAAAGCAGCTTGCAGTCAGCTGCTGTAGCCGAGTCTGAGCTACCAATATGCAAACAGTACTTCTGTGTCTATAGAACTTTATTGATTTGTACAGGTACAAATAATAGCTGGGGAGACCTCAGGGGAAGGGACTCTTGAGCAGGAAAGAGAAAAAAGAGATGCAGCCAGTTCTACAGTATGCCTCAAATGCATTTGTAATTAACTTCTACCTGTCACTAATCATTGACCTTTTAAATACACCCAGGGCGATGTGTTTCCAAAAAACTGTAAAAGTTATTTCTAGGATAATCCCATGGATGACTTTGATTAATATTGCAGCAATTTTCCCCCAGTGTTTGCTTTCTATAATAGAGTACTTTAAAAGAGAGGGGTTTTATTCTCTCAGACAGGTGGAGGGACTTTCAAAGAAAAATCAACTACTTTTTCATCTGTACAGGTTAGTAAGATTTTGGGTGTGGGAGAGGGTACTTCCCTCCAGTTTTACCAAGGCCTGCCATATCGATCCCACTGCTTTCCAGGCTGCAGTAAAACTGCGTTTTCTTGCAGCTGCATGTGTGATTCACATTCCTAGGGCTCCGAGGAGAGGAGGAAATGGTTTTGTTATGGATATACAATGAGGCGGTATTAACTGTGCTGAGCGGTGGCTGCAAAGATGCTCACCACTCCTCAAGCTATTTTCTGGCATGACTTGATCATCTGTGGGGTTATTGCCCCTGGAAGTTGGAGTAGCTGGTAGGAAGTTGCCATTGGATTATATAGCAACCTTGGTCGCATTTTTTTCTTAATGCTTTAAATTCAGTTTTTGGTTTTGTTTTAATTTTATGCTGTCTGCATGTGACTGCTGCTAATACTGCTGCTTTCAGGTCTGCTAACACTATTTTGTTTGGCAACAGGTAAACGACATTCCCAGATTCCTTGGCCTGACCACAGGCTGCATTGGGCTTCTCTCAGGTGAAATCAGGAGCCCTGGCTCTCTCTTGAAGGGTGTCAGCAGATGCAGGCTCAGCAGGTTGGCAGTATGCTGATTTTAGCACTATTCAGGCAAACTAACCAGAGCTGAAGAGTGGGCTGCATTTTTGATTATGCCAGTAATCAAAGGTGAGGCACAAGATTCCCAGTCTGCAGTCCCATTGCTACCTCGCTAGGGAATTTAGGGAAATGGATGTTCCCAAAAAGTGTTAAATGGATCTTCTAAAGCATATCATCAATATAAAAACTACAGAATTATGTAGTACACATGACATACTAGCAGGCATGCTGATTTGACCATTAACACGTTGGGCCAAACCCTCTACCTAGACTGAAATTAATGGATTCTCCATAAAGACAATCTTGCCTCTTTTTGAGGAGCTTCTTAACTCACTCTGAGCATTTATATATGAGGACTGACTGACTAGTAAGGATGGGTATTGTCAGGGATGAAATCAATTATCCCCCCACCAATACTGTCTGGAAAGAGAACAGCAAATTATCCCGGCCCAAATGAAGCTGCTGCTTCTCTCAGGAGGAGTTTGAGCATGTGGAACTAGAGGACTGCAAGTTGCTGGGTACATCTGCCGAACGCCAATGCAGCAGCTCCTCCCTTGGCTAGGTAATGATTATGCCATTCCCTTCGCAGAGAGGAGGGCAGCACAAAGGATGAGAGAAAGTAGAACAAGACAGATAACGGAAAATTTGGGCATGTTTTGAATGACTACTGACTTCATTATTACGGCAGATGGGATTGTTTGAGGCAGCCATTAGGACTGCGCTGGGAATCAGTGTTGGGAATGAGTTAGCACGGCTGCACAGTAATGCACAGTGATGGAATCAGCACACAGACAGTCGCTCCACTGCTTTTAACTTCCCTCTCAACTGCTCACGTGTGTAGCCAGTCGGCCAGGCTCAGGAGCTCCTTTGAAGGCACCCTCTTCAGGAAGATAATTTTTGTAGACTCAGCACCGAGTCCAACCATTTACATCTGCTCTGTTAAATCTCACACGAGACAACAACGTGCATTCCAATGAGCCCTTTGTGCCTTCAGCTCGTTCCACCCAGCTGTTATACCTACAACCCATTGTGCGCTGTCACAATGATTACTGTTTAATGGAACTGAAAGGTTTGCAAATCTCGGGGAAAGTACAGCACGCTGTAATGATTTTTGCAGCCTTTGCCATCGGAATGGTCTGTGTGCGCTATAAACTAACCTGACTGCAGGATATTTCAATCCGATGCATCCCATAGGAGAAATCATCATTGAAAGTAACTACATCAGGACTGATCACATCATAGAAGGAAGGCCAACCTGGAAAAGAGGAACAAGATAAATAAGAAAAGAGGGTGTCTTGGTGGCAGATGGCATTGTGAAAAGCAAGACAGAATCACACTTCGAAATTTTTTTATCTCACTCCAAAGCCTGGAAATAACTGAAATTGAGATTCTGGATCCTAAATCACTTAGGTACTTTGGAAAATTTCCACCCTAAGTACAGTTGTTTACAGGCAAGGCCTAAGCTGCCACCAGCTGTCCATCTTCCATCTCTTTTTTCATCTTTTCTTCCATCTCTCTTTTTTCAGTGGTGCTCAGTGATAGGACGAGGGGTAATGGGCACAAGCTTGAACATAGCAATTTCCATCTTAACATGAGGAGGAACTTCTTTACCTTGAGGGTGGTGGAGCACTGGCACAGGCTGCCCAGAGAGGTTGTGGAGTCTCCCACTCTGGAGACATTCAAAACCCGCCTGGACACTGTCCTGTGCAATCTGTTGTAGGTGACCATGCTCTGGCGGGGGGGTTGGACTAGATGATCTCCAGAGGTCCCTTCCAACCCTAACCATTCTGTGATTCTGTGATTCTGTGATCTCAACAGGGATTCCTGCACTCCACTGTGGTCAGACATAGCAGTTTAGCTCAGGCACAAAGGTGGTTGCTCAGGTAAGCCAGATTCAGCCTCACCATCAGTTTGAAAAAACACAAATTCCACCCTGAAGACAAACAGCGAGACTTTATGGAACACAAGTGGTTTTGCTTTTGCAGTGTAGAAGTACTTTAAAAAAGAGCTGGTAAGTTGCAATTTAGAGCCCCCCAAAATTGCCTTAACCTTTGCCTTCACCAAGGCATGGTCACGCCCAGAAGGATGTGCTTAGACAGTGACCCATCACACATTAGAGGCAGTGAGATGACTACTACTGTGTCTAATTTCAAAAGAGTAATGACTGCTTCAGGTCAGCCCTGGACAGGTGGAGTCATACCTTTGCCTATATTAGACACTAGTAGATGGTCTGTATGTGGTCTGCATCCAGGATGAAACAAATGCACTTATTAACATCTATGTTTAACACAGCTGCTAGCTGAGCTCTAAGCAGCATGACCTGACACCAGATGATGATGAGGTGTACACCTGATCTACCAGTAATGGCCAATTATTATCTAAATAATGACTTTCCACTCTTTTAACTATTCCATGCCAAGTCTCCCCCACTCCACAACACAGGTCAAAAACAATGCAGGTCTATTCAGTGTCCCAGTAGATACCCATTACACAGCTGTAACTTTTCAGCCATGCCTCAAAAACTTGTCACCATATGCTCCATTTCCTGAAGCTGGGTTCCCACGTGAGAACCCAATAGGCTTTAAGGTCACGTCAACATCTACCAGTGCCCATCTGAAATCCCACCGGCTATCTGTCCTCCTCATTCAGTCTCTTGCCAAATATAACATGCACAGGCAGCTCTTGCTCTCTGTGTACTACACACATGCCCACGTATACAGACCTTCCCTGTTTCTTCTTCTAATATCTGTTAAGCATTTGCTACCGATGATTTCATAAAATGACATGCAATAAGCTATTAAGAAACACAGCAGCAGCTGTGAATCACTGCATGCAGATGAATAAAGGATGTATACAGCTTCCCATAAGAAAAATGAGTAAAATTTCCTATACAGTAAAAGGAGGTGTGGAAGCTATCAAGTTTTCTGAATGTGTGTAAAGGAAGTGTATAAACTGGAAAAAAATCCGTATGTCTTCAGTTATGTCTTAAACCATTAAATATGGAAGAACACTTATTAAGATGCAAGCACAACAGGAATACATTTTTAACAAAGAAATACTCAGAAATACATTTATCTTCCTTTTGGGAACAGCCATATAGTAGCATTCCTAAGCCTGCAACCTGAAGGCATTGCAAGCCCCAAGTCCTATGCTTCCAAGGTGCCTACTACCACCACAACTGTTTCCACCCCAGAACTCACTGCAGAAGTAAGTAATTTTTTTTTTCCCCAGAAGTATTGCAAATGGAAGAGTTACAGACAGAAGACAGCCTGAGGAGCAAGAACTCTGAACGGGGAAAATATCCCACAAGACAGGAACTCAAAACAGTGCAGCAATGACAACCGTAAAAAAACAATTTATAAATTCTTCCTTTCATGCAAAATATCCCTGCCAAACAAATACCTTCGCAAACAGAAAAGGAATAAACATATGACAAGTTTTGCAAATGGAGTTATCCTGTTGACAGAAAAATTGATGTCTCCTAATTGGTGGCTCCTTTCCAACACCATTCGTCATCTTCTTAGCAGGGCCTCTGTCTAACGAAAATTGAGGCCTTACATAGAGCTGGTGAGAATATTTTTAATGAAGCTTTTTTAGTTTTTTTTTAATTTAATAATTTTGGAAAACCGACATACCAGTTTGCCCTTGCGTGATGGCAGAGATGTTCCAAAGAGGGAGCTGTTTGGAGCAACCAACTACCTGATTGTGTGAAAGCCTTTGGAGGAGGAACACTTCAGTGCTGCAGAAATTCTCAAATACAACCCTGCCTCCTCCAAAACAGCAATAAGGAGGAAGCTTCAAAGGCTGCTACACAGAGATTGAAGCAATCTGTGTCTTGCTGAGAAAATTATCTTGCGAGAAGGGTTTGGAGGAGACGTGTTTATGTCAGCTTTGACATTAAAGAAAGACCATCCATCCTCCTTTCCCCAGACTTTTCCTTTTGGTCTTCCCATTCACCACAGAGAAATTATTTGCTTTGGATGCACTCCATGCACTTTTGAAAAATGAAGTCATCTGAAACCTATATAAACAGGCAAGCTCCTCCTAAAGTAGCCTTTGTACCCAATTGGAGTGACTTCAGTTTAGGCTGTCAGTTCATGCTACATGTGACACATGTTCCAAAGGCTCCACCACTGCCACATATGGTCCCCAAGACAGGGACTAGGAAACAGACTGTGCCTCCACACTGTTGACTTTTAACTCTCAGTCAAGCCATCTCTTCTTGAGTGACATGGCGGGCCAGGCACCAGCATTACTGTGACGAACCAGTAACTCCTCAAGAGTGACTGAAAACTGAGCAAACCCTGCAACAGAAAAGGTCCTGAAGGGCACAGTGAGACACACTGTCACCCTGCTGACCTTGAGAGGAAGACAAGTGAACTGCTCATTGAGTTGATGAGCCAAACTCACCAGGACATTCAATCCCCTTCTGCTGTCTCATTTCCCCTATCTTGAGCTGAAGGGGAAAGCCCATTTGATATTTGCTAAGCCTCCTCTGGCCATTTTCTCTACTTCAAAAGCCACCAGGAACAAGCTGTAGAAGCAGTCTGCTTGCCTGCACATCAGGCAACTCCCAGCAACGCAGACGGCCAACCAGACCCCTGTGGACTCTTCATGTGATCCTTCTGTCTTCGCAAGTGGTGAATGGCCCAGCAGCGGCCTCCACTTTGTGAGCCCCAGACTCCTTCTCCTGGTGTTCCCAGGCTCCTCCACTCCTGCCCTCCTGGGCGCCTGCCTCCTTCCTAATGTCGGGCTGCAAAATGGCTGACTCCCTCCACGTTTTAGCCTACTTTTAGCCGTGCATTAAAGCTTCAGCCTGCCTTTGAAGTTTATCTGGCTACTTGGGAAGGACATGCTTCTGCAGGAATGGCAGGGAAGAAGCCCATTTTGGGTCTCTTCTGCTTCTGCTGAGCTGAGAGAGAGAAACAGTAACCCTTTAGGGTGGCAGAGACTGAGTGCTGGAGGAAACTGCGCAAACGCTGGTGCCAAGACTCAGCCCTCGCCGGGTGATGGCTCTGTCATGTCCAGCTCACCATGTCTGATGGGCAGCAGGAGCAGGTCCGCTGTCCTTTGAAGGATGGTAACACATAACAGCTAGAAAGACAGAGCTGCTGGAGGGAAGGGGCAAAGGGTAATTGCAGGAGACAAGATGGGGGTGGGAGGAGTCTCCCAGATGAGTGAACAACTTCAAATGACATTTGCGCTTTTTTGTGCATGTGTGCGTGTGAAGAGCCGCTAAGATTTGTGAATTCTTTTATCCTTGAACGTAAAGTTTAGTTTGCGGGAGAGTACAACGTAGTAACAGTCAGCAATTTTTATCACGTTATAGACATTTAAAGTGAGCTCATTCTTATTTTCACAATCACTTTGTATCGCACTGGCAATATAAAAGAGCGTTAAAATAAGAGTATGTTGTGTTTGTGCTCACTCTGATGACCCTGTACATGGGAGTCAGGCCACGATGTCCTAAGGCTCTGTTTCTGGTACGTTAATAAGCCAGTCACAGAGATGAATAGTTTTTCAGATATACAGCAAGTATCCTTTCTTGGATCTAAAATACACTAAATAAAGGAATGAAAATTTCTTCTGTCAAGTACTTAAGTGAAAACCATGTGTAAACTGAACATAACTGACAGACCTTTTCCGCTCCATCCTGCATGAGTAATAGAAAGGATCTCATGCTGCTGGGTGTCACACATACTGAGTCATGTCCCGTTCTCCCTCATTCTGGGACATCCCCCAAATATTTTGTAAAAGCTGCACAGCAGTTCTAAAATTCACCCCTCACCCCCTCACCAAAACGAAATCTTTTGTTTTTCCTAATGGTCCCTTATTCTGGCAAAGAGGAGGCAGTGGTTCATGCCTCTTCATCAAAGAATGCTTTCTTGAGAGCAGAGACAGCCTGGTACTGCCCTGGGCAGCAACAGTGAAGAACAGGGAGGAAGGGCAAAGTTGGCTTTGGTAACCTATGCTGGATGCTGCTTTTGCAGCCCCAGGCACAGGGTTTCAAATCATTCAAAAGAGGCATCTTTCTCACTTTCAGACCTCCTATTCTAGGTCTCTGATTAAGTCCATATTACTAATGAGCCACCTAAGGTGGGCACCTACACAGGCAGCTGGCACAAGGTGGGTATCATGACAACACAGGCAGCCAGCACGCAGCAGTCCCAGACAGCCGACAAACTCAACAGTTTGTCTCCTTCTTAAGTTGAGATGCCAAAGCAGTTGTAATGTCTGAGTAAGGCAGTGACAGCAGACAGCATGCCTACAGTCCATCCACCTCTGTGCATTCTTGGTAGAGACAGGAAACCCCAGCAGAAGTAGCTTGTTTCCTTCACGTTAACCCAGGAAGTTCTACAGCACCTTATCTTGTGGGCTACTCCAGGGCTCTTTTCTTGGGGCAATGCTGACCTCATGCAAAAAAAGAAAGACATTTTGTTCCCATAAACTTTTGGAAAGCGGCCCAGCTGTTGATTGATTGATCAATTTTAGAAGCATCTCGAATCTCCTTCCAGTTTTGCAAGTTTGCACACATTTTGTGGTAGACAGATCTCCAACTTCCTTATAAATGGATGCAAGCACTTGGACATCTAACTGTTAAAATATGAGTCTATAATTATTTGCAGAGGCAAAATGGCAGGCTGCTTTTGAAAATCAGCCCTGCTAGGCTATTTTTTCCCCTCTCCTGAACTAATATTCCTTTTGACATTTTTTTGAACCACACAATTGCAATCCCAAAGCATCTAATGCTCTGACATTATTCCCATTTCATACACCTGCCAACTGAAGACCTCCACAGTTTTTCAATAACTGTGATGTCTGTAGTTATGTTTTTCATTTTAGATCCCAAAGAGATTAAGTTCAACCTGCATTTTATCATTCTGTGCTGTAATTATTCCAAGCATTTACTTCAGTGAGTTATTTACAGATGGAGAAGTAGGGGGAGATGGAAGATGTTAGAACTACCAAATGGCACCAGATGGAAAAGAGGACCTTGACCTGAAAAATACCTTGTTTCTCTGATCTGCTGTATTTTTAGAATTCTGATTCCCTTTTAACCTAATGTGGATTAATGAAAACCCAAAGGCTTTTTAAGGTAGAGTCTCATCATTTATCTTCACTGAGAAGCTATGTCTGTGTAAAAACCTAAAGCGTATAGGATTAAAAAAAAAGGTAATAAAGCTTCTGCTTTGAAACTGCTGTAAAGCTGAAGGGCCTTCACTTTTTTCTTTCTCACAGGTTTATTGAAACAGAATCTGAAAGACACAGGCATCCACAGCTGTAACTTCTCACATACAAGTTTAATGTAGAACTACAAAGTGACATACTGCTATTATGTAGAATGCCTGTGCAGATATAGGGCTTCTTTTTTTTGCTAACATCCTGGTTTATTTTTCATAATATCTCCATGATGATGAATGCACAATAAATATTCTTACTTAAAAATATTTTACCATCGCCTAACACTACTTCCAGTGGAGGTTCAACTAATTTACCCAAAGGTAGCTAGAAACAGAATCAGGCACCGAAACATTCTTGTTCACCAGCAAACGACTTTACATTAGATATGTATTCCACTGGAAAGAAAACAGAGTCCTTTCCAGCACCATGCAGATGTAAGAAGGATGACATGGTAGTGTTTTTCAGCACAACATCGGAGTGGTAGCTAGGTTGTGGGGGAGGTGGGAGACAAAGACAAAATGAAGCTTAATTTTGGAAGGAAAAGAGAGGGCTTATCTCTAATATGCTACCAGCAAAGTTGGGCTACCACAGCAGGCAAATACCACTCTGACAGAACAGTGTGGGAAGGGAATTTTACAAAACAATTGAACTTCTAATAGCAGCTTTTATGAGACAATCGTCATCTGTTTTTTTCTTTATGTTTCTCACTTGGGAAATAAAAAAGTGAAAGCCATAAATAAAGGTAGTACTTGTTTTCTTTCACGACAGCACTCTGAGCATCAAAACAACATACTGTGAAACAGCATATGCAATCCAGATTTATTTCTTTGTTAGTGAGAGGAGGTTATATTTGTTTAAATTGATTGTAAAGGGAGATCTGAAACGTCACATTTACAATTTCATTTGATATCTGAATTTTTCAGAACAAGACTGCCCCTGATGTCTCTTGAGCAATGAAAGCAGGGGCCTGCTCTCTTTAGCAACTAATAACTGTATCACAATACCGCTATTGCTCTAGCTGCTTCCTTAGTCCTTTCACTGTGCTCTAAAATTCTGCTAAATACAAGCTGGCTGTTTTAGAGCCTTACTCTATAACAATCCTGGCATCTCCGACGTCTGGACTGCTGCTAAAATCAACAGGTAGGCAGGAGCTGAGATCTTCCTCAAGTCTTCTTACAAAGATTGAGTTACTAACGGTTTCTTTCTTGGTTCAGGTTCAACAAAACTACTGAACCTAACTCACTTCCTCCCAAAGGATGGGTTTCTCCCCTCTTCTGAACAGTGTCTCTCATTACTTTAAATCATGGCTAATGTTTTTAAAAATATATCTTACACATAAGTCAGCTGTAGATCTTCAGCATCAAAGGAACCAAACAGAATCGTGTGAAGCAGTGTAACCTTAAGCTATAATTTTAAAAAGCCATCAAGAAATGTTTCAAATAGTTTTTAGAATTTACTGTTGACCTAGTCACCTCAGTCCAAAGCATTCAACTTCGAATAAATGTTTTTGCTTTCCTTCCAAAAGCAGTATTGGCAAAACAAATTTTTATATTGCAAAATATCTTGCAATCAGTATACCTATGAGTTTTCTGTGCATTTCACTAAAATAACTAAAGCTTTCATATTAGGATGAGCAATAGAGCTGGCAGGCTTTACAATGGAAGTGATTTGACAAAATTGGAATCCTAATGCAGTGTGTTCACAGAGAAAGTAAAAAAAAAAAACCCACAGCAAATGCAACCTTGTAATAATCAGCATCTGGCACTGAAATGAACAGCAGTCACAGATGAAGTACATATTTGAAAAATTTGTCATGGGGTGTTTCAAGTAATGAACATCCACAATTTGTTTGTTGAAATATTTTCCTGTAGTATTGTTACGCATGTCTGGGAAAAAAAGTTTGTAAAGAACAGCCAGAACTCAGTTACACACACTAAAACTGAAACTACAGAGGTTGAATTCTGACAGAATTATTTTTAACTCAAAAAAGCGCAGCCTGTCCTGTCTTCCTTTTGCAGTTATATTCCTTCTACTGAGCCTCCTTCTACAGTGCCTCCAGCACTGAGTGCTCTAGCAGACAAGCACCCTCCTCATTACAGCTGGACAAACAGGCTCTCATTTGCAGTTGCAAAGGAACAAGGTGAAGAGTTATTACACTGATTAAAACAAAAAAAAAAGACAAAGGCCCCTTTTCTTCTGTTTACTTTAGATATTGAATGAGATGTTTTGGTGGGGGAACTTGGCCACAAATAACTAAGGGACATCATTTTCTTGCCCATAAAGGAAAGCTTTTGTCACGATTTGGGCCAAGATTGGGGCAGTTAGTAGATGGTAATGTCTAACAAAGGTTGACAGAACAGAGTACTGAACAGCACAGTGAAGACAGAGCCACAAACCATCAGGTCTGCTGTAAAGGCCACCTGGCCACAGGACGAGACTCTGCAGGAAGGTGGGGTATGGTTCCTTCTGATGCCACCATGAAGCACTGGAGAGCAAAACTCTCCTCTTTTTGCCTAATATTACAGCTTATCCACTAAGCAGCTAGTCCTTAAAATAGATACATTTCCAGAGCAGGATTTTCATCCCAGTGTAGGAACATCTCATCATGAGCTAGAGGCTCATCAAGCCCTTGCAGGAACCTTGCCATGAAGCCTTCCTTTACCTGGGAAGCACAGAAGCTGCTCACTGAAGCTTCATGCAAAGATTTTTGAGGTACTTCTGCCATCCTGGACCTGGTACCCAGGGTAACTTTACATTGCCCTCTGCCTAAGACTTTGTCTCTACAACACTCAGTTGACTGTGCCGTCATGCAGAAAAGGATGCAACAGTTATAGGCACTGCAGAAAATCCTGAAAGAAGAAAAAAGGAATGATTTGTGGGGTTAGACTGTTTGGAGTTAGTGTTGGTTTGGGGGGGCGGGGGGGGGAGGTGTAAATCTTTTTAACAACCTCTTATGCAAACAAAAGGAGGTAGGTAATAATGCTGACTAGAAAATAAAGACCTTTCTTCACAGAAAATCCTGACAAAAACAATATACATGTGCACACACACTCCCACACACTCCTTTTCCTTTAAGATTTCTGTAGAAAACTTCAGCTGTGCTTTGAAAACTTCTGAAAACTGAAACTATTGAAATGGAAAAGTTCATATTTCAGATTATAATGTTCACCTTCTGTTTTGCTTTCTGTTACGGTTTCAAAAGCAAAGCATGCCCTTTCTGCTAAACCCCATATTTTCTTTCAAGAAAGATTTCAAAGGAAAACTTTTCACAGCCATGCTATGTAGCTGGTGACACAGTCCAAGGAAAGAAACAACGATCGTACTTAAAGAGGATCTCATAAGGAGCTATTCTCCTTTAATGCTCTGCTGGGGGAAGCCCAGCTTGCCTCTGGAATCACCCAAAGACTGATCAAGCACTAACATGGCTGCTGCACACATCAGCTCCCCGTGGGTCTTTTATTTGTTCTGGTGCCTATGCTATTCCTCACATGACCATGTCTTTGATTTTGTCTTTTTCTTCTGGATTAGCCTTCCGTTATATTTTTTACTTGAATAAATAATTTAAATAAAACAAATGTACCGTACACAAACTGCTCAAGACATGGAAGTAATTTTCAACCTCAGCTAAGAGCATTTGTAATTAGGCACAGTACGAATGGTCATAGTGGAAGTCAATTATACTCACTACACGTTTTCGCAGACAAATAATATTGGTTTATAAACATCCAACTCACTTCAGGGTCTTGTTTTCTTTTACGCTATTCTAGGTATAGAAATACATAAAAAGGAGTAATTGGCTTGGAAAAGAAACCTGATACAATAAGCAAGAGGATAAATAAGAGAAGATTTAGAGAGACTTGGCAAAAGGAAATGGGCCAATCTGCAGGACCGCACTGGAAAGAGGCAAGATAATAGGAGTGGGCATGCAGTCCTCTAATAGATGCTGTCCGGTATCTCAAGGAAAACTCTCCCCACTTGTGGGGATTTGTCTCCATCACACAGAGCCCCCCACAGCACTGGGTCAACTGTAGCTGCAGTTCACATCATCAGATACGGACGCTCTTTGGATACTCTCTTCTCTAACACTGAGAGAGGGCTGCTTTGTATTCATGTTTCCCTGGGCTTCCTCCTCTGGGCCATTCAGCTGTCCCACAGCCCAGGTGGAGCAGACGTCCCGACTCCACTGCTGTGGCACAGGCCATGGCGCGGTGCCTGTGCTCAGCGTGGCCCCAGCAGCCTTGGTGCTGCCCTTGCACAGCAAGCCTGACATGCAGTCCAGCGGCTGGGCATGCTGGCTGCTTGAACCCTCTTAACATTAAAAGTGGGAATAGCTCCCAAATGAAAAACTTGGAGGGAAGAAGGAGAGGAAGAAGAGCAAGGAAGGTTATCCTCCCCCTCTACTCTGCCCTGGTGAGGCTACATCTGGGGTACTGTGTCCAGTTCTGGGCTTCCCAGTTCAAGGACAGGGAAGTACTGGAGAGAGTCCAGTGGAGGGCTACAAAGATGACCAAGGGACTGGAGCATCTCTCTTATGAGGAAAGGCTGAGAGACCTGGGTCTGTTTATCCTGGAGAAGACTAAGAGGGGATCTCATCAATGCTTATAAATATCTAAAGGGCAGGTGTTAAGAGGATGGGGCCCAGGAACAGGACAAGGGGCAACAAGCACAAACTGGAACACAGGAAACTCCATCTGAACATGAGGAAAAACTTCTTCAGTTTGAGGGTGACAGAGCACTGGCACAGGCTGCCCAGAGAGGTTGTGGAGTCTCCTTTTCCCTGGAAATATTCAAAACCTGCCTGGATGTGTTCCCATCCAACCTGTCTAGGTGAACCTGCTCCGGCAGGGGGGGTTGGACCGGATGATCTCCGAAGGTCCCTTCCATCCCCTGCCATTCCGTGAAGTGCCCGCAGGCCATGGCGTTTGAGGGTCGTTCCCCCTTTCCCCGCCGCCTCGGGAAGGGCTGTTTGGGTCGAGGGTCAGGAAAGGCACCGGGTGATGGGGGAGGAGAGAGCTCAGGCCGCAGGCAGCGGCGCGGCCCGGCGGGGAAAGCCCGGCCCTCCCCGGGCCCGCCCGGGGGGTCCTCAGCGCCGGCTGGGGGCCGCGGGCGGGGGGGGGGGGGCGGGCAGAGGGGG
>NW_009649036.1:3871196-3885048 GCF_000708025.1 Charadrius vociferus
CTAAAAGCGGAACGCGTCACGAGGGTGGGGTTTTGTCAGCTTTTTGTCAGCTTTTTCACCCAGACTTTTGGAAAACAAGCACGGTGCCATTCTGCCGTCTCGTTTCCTCCTGTTCGAAGACATTCAAAGGTCCCACCGAGCTCCGACAACCAAGGGCAGCTGAAGGGCCTTCTCTCTGCGCAGCGAGGGGAGCCAAGGCAGGGGAAGCTCTTGTGTGCAGGCAGGCGAGCTGGCGCTACGGTCACCTGATAACATTTCTGGGGCTCACACGTCAAAAAGCATCACCTTCAATTCACTGAACCCTTCAAAGAAGCACACACCAGGGCTCCAGCCTAACCTGGCTCTCACCCTCCTCAGAAAGGACTAAAAAAAGACAGGGAAGGGATACACACAAAGGCATTTCTCATCAGCTGCTAAATGGTCCAATATACTGGTAACCTTAGCTCTCTGCTTTATAGCAAGTGAGTGATGGGACAGGCTTGCAGGCTGCACTCTGAGCCACCGGGGTGTACTTTTGGAATTGGACAAAAATATTCTGGACACCTGGAAAGGGCATGGGCAGCAAAGGGGAAATACTGTCGGGAAAGGAAGAGTTGAAAGAGATAAATAAAAATTTCAGATTAAAATTTGAAGAGGTGAAGTGCTGGCATGGATCAGTTTTCCTGAAAAGCAGGAGTTGGGCTCTGAGCTGGCTCCTCAGACGCTATTTGGATACCTCAAAAGCAGAGTAATTTAGAAAGCAACTTCTTCAAGGAGTGCAGCTAAAACTACAAAGACATAAAATTCCAGTCAGACACAGGAAATTCTTAGGGGAATACAAGAATTTTATGAGTCAGAAGATAAAAATCCCTCTGAATACCTAACTAAACTAATCTAATGAAGTAGTCACCAGGAAAGGAGTGTGATCAATCTGCATGTCAGGAAGGACAAATTTAAACAAACAGGAAATTGAACAACCTGAAGCTGTTTTCATTTTTACTCCCTCTGCCCTGCTCCTTTTTTTCCTTAAAGGTGCAAACCGAGTTGATGGCTGCAGAAGCTGCCGTAGGGGTCTGAGGGGACTACTTCATTTTAGATGAAGTCTCCATTTAAAAGAAATTAATTGCCTGGCTTCCTTTCACAAAGTTGGGAAGTTGTTTATTTGTGACTCATTATTTGCACTATTGTAGCCCCTACAGGGCCCAGTGCAATCAAGCCACTAACCACTGAAAAGGAATGCAGGGAAAGTAAATGATGTAAAGTTTATAAGCTAAAATTTAGCTTCCTCCCTGGCAAGCAGAAGTGAGGCTAAACACTTCCTGTTAGTTATTTTACCCATGATAGTAGCTAGAAGGTTCAGTCCTAAATGATAGCTAGTCCTGGTCCAGCTTCACATTGAGGTGCATGCTTAGCTGTCAACACAGAAAAGTTGTCAGGTTTCCAGAGATCCTCATGCCCACATGGGCCTTGACTTTAGGTACAGAGAATTTCAAGACCACTTGTGTGAAGCAATATTATACAGAATGTTACCTCCTCTCTGTTATGAAGTCATGCATCGTCTAGACTCAAAAAAGAAGGGCTTTACATATGTATAATACTGCGTCCTGAATGCCTTTCGTAAGAAGTGAGAAGCCTTTTCAGTTTATAACCTTTTTATTAAAAATTCTCTCATTTAGGAAATAAATTTTAGTAAATTGCACTTTGTAGAGATGCTAGAATTCCTAAAACTACAAAGATTGCTACTATTCTCACAATGTTGCTTCTACACTAAAATTAAAGTTTGCATTAAACCCCTTCTGTTACTTCAGGTTTACTTCAGGTCAAATGAAGTACATCTATAGAGAAACCAGATTTTTTTGTTTGTTTTAAAGAGTTTTGTGATTTCAAATGTTGTCATTCCAGAACGGAAAAAAAGACAAGGGAGAATTCCCTTTAAACAAGCTTTCCTTCAAAACTAGTCTTGGGTTAGCTAAAAACTTTCACTATACAAAAAAAGCATTATATGACAATAAAAGTACTTAATCTGATTTTTTCCCCTTCATTTTATATTTCATACTAAAAATTTCAGATAAAAAGTTGTGCTAAAATAATTTTGAGATAAAAAATGAAGCCTGCATCCCCACAAGACAAGCCACTGGTCTCTCAGCTTCCATGGTCTACTGTGCTGTAGTAGACGGCACAGGTTGAACCGACAGCAAACTACTTTTATATAAATTTAGGACACTGCTTAGTTTCCTGTCTGAACTGCCTGTCTGAATCCTCCTATTTGGGGTTGATTCTGGACTCCACTTAAAATACTAATTGTTTATATTAAACAGACAAGAGAATGTGTGATGTATTTTAACTGTCAAAAGTGTTGTGAACAGCAGCAGCTGGAAGAGGAATGTTTAATTCACTCCGTTGCCCCCAAGCCTTTTAGAATCTTGTATCAGCAGCTAAATCTTACTCTTGCAGGGAAGAAAAACAGAGTATGAAAGGGTAGCACTGCAAAGCTGCTTCTACAGGGAAAAAAAAAAAAGAAGGGGTATTCAAAAGCAATAGCATTACCATTATTAGGTCAAAATAGAGCATCACTAAATCCACAACAGTATTGATGCATCCATGAAAGCTGTGCACATTTTTGTGTGGAACAGCTCATACTCCGTGGCTCCTTTCTTGTGCTGGTTCACTCACACTTAGCTGATGTCAGAGACGTAATTCAGGTACTGATGGGATATATCACTTGAACCACTCACTGTATGATAACTCTAAAAAATGCAACCTTGATACTATCCGTTATTGTAATACTCTTAAATCTTCTGGACGTGGGGTCAGCAGCTTGTGTGGAGCTGTGAGTAAGGGTAAGTTTCCTCCCCTACACAATTTATTCTCACAGGGCATCTCAGACACGTGCTCGGGACAGTTCCCCCATGATAACTGCTGCAGCATAAGCTTGTGCTGGGACCAGTGGGCCCAAAACAAGCATAAGTGTTGTTACTTAAGAGATTAATAAAGGCCTTGCTAAGTAACAAGACCAATTTTTTTTCAACATTTCTAAAAACCTCAAATTTTCAAAAGCAGAAAAAAATACAACCACGATAATACTATTTTGCATATTTCCTTGAGGAAATCTTCTAAGTAAAACAGCAAATTAGCTGCACACAGACAAATGATCCTTCTAATGTCAAGGGAAAGGAGGGTCTGAACCATAAAATAGAGATGCACAAGCTTGTGCAAACTGCTGTAGTGCAGGTTTTCCTCGGGAGGTCTGACTTCTGCCATGTGGTTTGGGGTCTTTTTTTTTTTAATGCCACATTTTACAGAACGGATTTGGCACGCTCAGGAAAGGAACAGCGCTTTTGTTCATCCCATCAGTCTTTCACTTGTCCAATTGCCACTGCTGTATTAGTAGGAAAAATAGACCTAACGAGGTGTAAAATAATGCTATGCATTCAAAGACAGCGCTGTACCTCATTTCACTTTAATATTTACTTCAAAAGTAACTCTGCTGAAACCTTGCATGAATAGCGCCGAATGGGTTTGCAAGGTATTCTGAACTTACTGAAGCAAAGCTGACTCACACCTCATACACACAATTGCTTATTTGGTTTCTTACTGCCAAAACTTCTGCCAAGAGAGACCTGGGATGAAGCAAGTGAGGAGATACAGGTAGGTCAGGCTTGACTGGAAGAAGAATTGTTAACAAAACAGAAGTTAACCAGCAGAAACATAGTCCACATCAAACAACAATAAGCAAGAACAGCTAAGTTGAAAAGTAGCTGCAGGTAAAGATTTTAATTTGATTTAATGCATTTTACACCCTATATGCCCAACCTCTCATTTTCAGCCTTTCCACGTTCTTTCTTCTTTTCATTATTTTTTTCTAACACTACCGGAAATATTTCTTTTCTTTTTCACTCAAAAAGGCAGCAGACTGGGTGTCAGAGCTTCCTCCCAGGCAGTGTGTGCGTGGGAGTGTGAAGTCAAGGAACTGTAGCCTTGATTAGACTAGATTTGGGAAGGAGCTGTACAGAGGTTTTGTTTAGGTCTGAAAGACAAGTTTGTGGTTCATTCTAAAAGGAAAGTCTTAACAGAGACTTTCACCAGAGAAGGCAAAATACAAAATCCTGACAAGGGCTCCCTAGGAAATCTTCCATAAAAACAGGTTTTTAAACAAAAGAAACATGACATGCTGGAAACAAACGTTTTCATAGGGATGGCTCCATTTCACCAAAGACCCACTCAACCCAGAACAGCCAGTAACCTGCTAGTCAGGAGGTCCCATGGGAGATGCATTGGAGGCTTCTGTTCTAATCACCTTCTAATATTTTGTATGCAAATTGGAGAAGCTTTAGCAAGGCAGACTTAGGGGAAGGTGTCAGAAGATGGCTGAAGCAATCCACGAGCTTCCTGCCCTTCTCCTGCCCCCGTTCTCAGTTGTCTTGGTCCTGCTGCTTCCTCACCATTCACCAACTCTGGTCCTTGTCCATTTGTGGGAAGAAAGTTCAATTCACTAAATTAGCAGAAAATTATTCAGCTTTTTTTACTGGGCTAGCAAACTGAATCAGTTAACTGGGAGGTTAAACAACCACTGGAGGCAATGAAAGGCATAAGGTGAGAATACAGGGCAAGGGTGTAAGGATGACTTACTGTGATATCCCTGACTGATAGAAACTCTGTTAGAATAAGGTAAACCTTTGAACTCAGCATTGACACTATGACTTTGCACTAATATTACAGAAACATGATTATAAGATGACTGCATGAACAACAGATTTGACTAAAAGGCTGCTTGAGGTCAGTGCCTTTATAATTCAAATAAGCCTGTAATCCCTCTGTTCCAAAGATGTCCTCTGTCTCAGCATTACAAAAGGCAAAGTATGCGAATTTAGAACTTAAAATAAATTACCTGGGTTATTATCTTGGTTAAATCTTTTATCAGAGAGCAGGTGGCAGAGGATGGACTTTCCAGCAAGGGGACAGAAACATACTGTACTTTTCAGTCCCTAAGCATGCTGTGAGCACTTAAAAAATACCAGATCACTCAAGAAGCGCTACAGTATGTCAGTTCCCAACCCTATTTTGGATATAACAAAATCTAACCTTTGACACCAAGCTACCCCAGTACTGATCCAACTCTGTTCAACAAACTCAGACCTTTCTTAAAATGCTACACAACTCCCCACAAGTACAATGTCTGTTTACTTAAGTTCTGAGCAGGAAAAGCGGATTTAACAGCATCACAACAATGGAAGTTGCAGGGACAGGGAAGGACTGGAATGCTGGAGGTTGCTGGGTTATCCCTCTCTACCCTTCACATGTTCATCAGATTGCAACCAAAACAACACACATCCTGGCTGTGGAGCACTCAGCCTTAGCAGAAGAGGTCTGCTTTTGGTTGCCTAAAAGAGACTGTTCTAAGCTCAAACCTCCACTGAACTTTAAAGGGCATCTAGTACCCTGAACAGTTTGCAGTCAGCCCAAAAAATCTTGATGTGCTCCCTGACTTCTTCCCAGTTCCCCAGGAAGCTGAGGCATACCCACGGTTTTAAATGCTCATGTTGTAACTGTATCACTCCAGGTGTTCTCAATATGATTACTTCCTATAAAACAACTAAAAAGGTAAAATATGGTCCAAATCTCTGCAGGAAAAGCACGGAGCCAACAGCACAATCAGTTTCTGAAAAGTGACTTGGTTCCCATGCCACAAGCAACAGTCCATAAAGCATCTCACAGAAAACCCAAAAAAGCCTTGCAGCTTCTGGCTTTAGAGCAAAAACTCAAGGACCTGAGGACCTCCGACCCACATTCCAAAATAGACCTTAAAAACGTACTTCCCTCTCTTGCAGGCGGCTTAACGACCTGCAGATTTTCAGTACAGGTCATATCTGACATCAGCGTCAGAGCCATATCTGACATCAGCTTCAGGGTCTCACCTTCAACCAGATTAAAACGGTTGTACATTTTGACATGAAACATGATGGTGTTTCATTTGCACAAGGCATCATCCCATTGATTTGGTGTATTTTTCAGGGGGGAGGTGACGTGGGGAGGAGGAAGAATTCTTACTCTGTTGTATTCAAAGCAGCCTCCGTAGCAAAACTTTCAATGTTCAACCTGGATACTTCAGTGTCCAGCACTGCTGTCACCAGGTGTAATATTTGTTTCAAAGTTACTCCAAGTAACACATTTTTTAATCTACACCCTAAGAAATGTTAAGTCTAAAATACTCGCGAAACCATGAGTTATTTTCTAGAAAGACCTGAAACAAAGTGATCATCCTTTGGAGAGCTGTGTGTGCAATGACTGATCATCTCTATTGTTGGCATTCCCAGGGGTCACAGAGGGGTTTCAGCTGCATTGTACCAGGGCAGCACCGAAAAGAAAGGCCGTCACAGCCGGCTGATTGTGCAATCTAGGAAACCAACCTGTGGGTGCCAGTAATTAAGCATCCAATTAAATGAGACCTGAGTTTTGAGTTGATGGCAGGTCTCGGAATTTGTTTTTAATTTATTTCTAAATAATAAAATTGCCTTAAGCTACAATCTCTATGGGTCTAGAAAACTTTCTGAAAAGTTCTCAAACTTTGTAAAAAATGTTGATTGGAGAATTTGTACAAAATTCAAAGAGCTCAACCGTTTTCCACTCTTCATTTTGAAAGTATACAGCTCAAACCCTTGTTTGAAATGTTTCCTTTCCAATATCAATCTATGTTGAAAAATCTGAGGGGTATACACCCTGCCCCAGTTTACTACATTGAAAAAAACAAAATCTTTTATTTCTGCTTGTCAACTTAAAGCAAACTTTCCTGGACACACAAATCCCCAACCTTGTTTCCATATACAGATTTGGTCCCCAAATAAAAAATCCTATTGTTCTTACAGCTCTAGCTGTGGCTACCCCAGCCTCCTCTATTTGAACATTTTACTTCTTTCTACAGTAAGGATGTATAGCAAAGGCCATATACATTCATCCAAATATGTAGAGTGGGTGAGCAGGGCAAACAATAATTTCATTTGCAGCTTTGTATTAGAGTATCTTTCTGTTGTCCCTGTGTTTAACGATCTACTTTCCTATGCCCATCCCACAAGACTACTTTTCTTATTTTATTCTTCATGGTCCTTTATTAGAACATTTAAATATTTGCATGGGCTTCAGTAAGTATCAGTTTGTTTCCTGAGAGCGTAGCATTCTTCACTCTTGCTTTGAATCTTTTTTTAAATACCTGCTATTGCTGCTCTAACTCTCTAATTCCCCATCATTCATGAGTTTTAAAACAGACTTGCACAAATAAACCATAACGTTGAACTAAGGAGATATGGGTGGGAAGTATCTGTAAACACAGCCTGAATTAAAGGTAGAATGTCTCCATAACTTAGATAATATTATTCTTTACATTGCACTGAAGATGACACTGAATGCCCTTCGTTTATTAATCTTTACGAATGTGAAGAACACTCTGCCTTATTCTTTCAGCTTCTTTAACAGAGCACCTTTATGTTTTTAAAGATGAAGTAACACACTCCTATCCAAATGTTAAAGCAGAAATGAAGGCTATAACACATTTGATTACTTAGGCATTTCAATGTTATTGTCCAACCCCATCTGTGCAAGGTTTAAGCCTGGCACTGGCCAATACAGTTTATGAAAATTTAAAAAAATATGCAAAAGCTATTGGCAGAGGAGCGGAAGAAATATACTGTTACTTCTCATACAAATTATGAGAAACTCATTAAAGCTCAATCATTTCTGGATAAGTAAAAACATTCTCAGAGGCAAAGTGCCAGTGGAAATCTCATGAGTTTCAGCTTCTGAAGTTTCCCAATAACCCCCTTCGCTGTGGGAATGAGGGGGGTGGGGAGGTGGACAGAGTCTCTGTATGGTCCACCCCTTTCTTGATCTGATGAAGGAAGATCGGATCACCTTAAGGTCAAGGCATAAGGACAAGACCTTGGATGAAGGTCTAGATCCTCACTGCCATGCAGATACAGTCAAATTGCCTGGCCATTCTGGGTGCCATACTAGCAGGCACCTTAGGTGAGTGACAGCATGGGTCTCAAACTTGGACTTGCGCATAGTCTTCAGAGGAGATGGGGAGGTGGTCAGGTACTCACTCCCTCCTCCACAGAAACAGGAGCCCTGGAGGGGGCATGTCCCATCGGGGAGTCTCACTGGTATGTTACAAGTCCTGGCCAGGAGTAGGTCCTTTGGGCATAGGCCTTCCTTGTGTGCGAAAGCAAAGGGGAACATGAAAACTTATGTTAATGTATCATTAAAGAAATTACTTTTACAGAGACTAGAGCAAGGGAGTCAAAATTAGAGTTCTGCTATGTACATTTCTCTGTTTTTTTAGGAGTGGGACTTACTTTGTATATGATCTATACTGTGATGCCTGGAACCAAAGGAGTGAAAGCAGCTGCTGGCGCAAGTTTCAACATCATGCTGTACTTCAACAGCAAAAATGCAGCCCTGTTTAATCATACTGCCACAATGACACAGATCCAGGTACGCCCAAGATCTGCCATCACTGTGGGGCAAGGGAAAAGTCTCAGACATGCAGATAGTAAAGAAAATAGACTGATTAAAGGGAGCTCCTGTAGTTCTCTTCTCCTCTTCTCCAGCAAAGCCACTTAATCAGGTAAGTGATGGTCAGTGTAACTTCATTTTGCCACAGGCTAACACTAATACTAACTCATGACCTAAAGTCCAGCTCTGACAATACTCTTTCAATCAGATATTTCTTACTATCCTTGAAAGCAGGGAGGAGTGAAATTTCAGTGAAAGGCTGTATCTTCCCCTCTTGCCTTTTAAACTTGTTTCCAGAGCCCTAATACCCTCAACACAGTATTTTATGCAGATTAGTTTTTATTTGCAAGCACATTTTTTCCACCACTCTTCAACCTAAATATGTCTTAATCAGTTTCAAGATAATCTATTGGCACTGATGATTGACCACCCAAATCCCATCACTCTGCGAAGCCGTATTCCTGGGACTCCTTTCAAATGCTTTAAATACAGACTGTGTGGCAGGAGAAAAAATATCACTGACACAATGGGAGATAATAGTGTGGAAATGAATATATGAGCACTTTCAAAAAACCGTAAATTTTATGGGTAAACACCTTTTAACTGAGAATATAAACAGGGGAAATCTGTTCTCATGACCACCTCCTTGAAGAGTAAGAGGCAGAAACAGAACCCTTCTATTTCTAAATGTTAATGTTTTAAAAATACACCTTTCAGTTTTTGCATCTGTATTTATTGTGTCAGGTGTCCTTAACTTGGTTAGAATGGTTAACACAGACTGAAAGACTTTGATTTTCTGAAAGCTCAAGAATAGCGACATAAAATCAGCAAAATCTCTGCCTACGAAGCTTTTGGAAAATTTCACATGTTTTCTGAAACATGCCAAAGACCAGGTTAATATTTGGGCCCTGACTGAAGCTAAATTTAATATATTTACAACATTTTTTATTCACTCTCATTACCCTTAGGCCATCTCTCTTTCAGTTACATACGTCTCTTCCTGCCCATGAATGGATGAACAGTGGTGACTGATCTATTTACAAAACAAATTTGTCAGCATTTTCTCATCTGACAATTCTTACTCATAGTTCAAGAAAAAGGAATAAAAACTGCTGCAATTCTCTGGGGTAACGATAATTGGAGACACGTAAGTAGATTTGTTTTTTTTTAAGAAAAGAAAAGAAAAGAAAAGAAAAGAAAAGAAAAGAAAAGAAAAGAAAAGAAAAGAAAAGAAAAGAAAAGAAAAGAAAAGAAAAGAAAAGAAAAGAAAAGAAAAAAGAAAAGAGAAGAGAAGAAGAAAAGAAAAGAAAAGAAAAGAAAAGAAAAGAAAAGAAAAGAAAAGAAAAGAAAAGAAAAGAAAAGAAAAGAAAAGAAAAGAAAAGAAAAGAAAAGAAAAGAAAAGAAAAGAAAAGAAAAGAAAAGAAAAGAAAAGAAAAGAAAAGAAAAGAAAAGAGAAAAGAAAAGACGTACAAGGAGAACCAGAACTAAAATAATCGCAGGTAAAATTGTCCTTCCTGTAAATACGCTGCATCTGAGCCCTGTGTACAGGTGGTTTACTGACACCCAGCAGAAGAACTTGAGAGCAACTGTGTAGCTCTCCTCTTAAATTTATCAATTTTTTCCACTATGCCTCCACAGCAGCAGCTGTGGAAAGTGACTCGGGGATCACACCCACTCATCCCCAGCTCTCTGCACATCCATTCCAGACAGAGATAATCTCACCTAACTTTAACCATCAAAGTCACACACCTAACTCTGAAGTCGACGGGCATTCAAAAGGGTTTTTCAGTGTACCCCCAGCCAGAGTTCTCCAGCAGAAGGGATGAACCCCTCTGAGGATGTTTATCTCTTCCAACTGAGTCTGGATGAAGCTCAGAGGGCAATTTTAAGATAGAAAGTTACAGTTAGATAAGATGATCCCACACCCCTGATATAGTAACAGCTTGTACAAAATATCCCTCCAAATGAAATGCTATCGTTTCTCCACAGACACACAGGGATTGTGTGAAAGCTAGACACAGAGATAACCTGAAAAGGATATTATGTGAATAATCAAAGCACCTCCTTTGCTACAGCTAGTAAAGAAGAGCAAAGACTAGTGCTAAATTAGATGCTCCAGGGTTTATTCAGAACAACTAAAGACTGAGAATATGGATTTTGTGATATTGATAGGCATGGTGTTTGGAGAAGGACATACAGATCTAAGATTGTTCAGACACCTGGACCATGGCTGATGAAAAGGCTGGGACCACTTACTCTGTAAAAACAACAGGCGGGCATGACAATGGTATACCAAACAACAGAGAATGGTAATTCAGCCCTGATGGAAAACAAGGTTGCTAAGACTCCTGATCAGATCACATAGGGATGCAATTCTTTCCTTGCTGAAATACTTTCAGCCCTTGTAACTTAATTCACTGTCGTCTGGCTTAAAACCTGATCATGTTGTCCGCATAAAACTCAGTGCAAATCGTGTCTGACTTAAACTGGCAGCATTAGACCTCATTGGTGTTCTGACTTAGGACTTAATCCTAAGCAGATGGGTGTTCACATGTACAGTGGCAGTTGCAGTGGTATGACACAAACTTGTCTACCATTACATCTTAAAGGCTGTGGTTGCCACTAAATTAAGTCAACAAAAGACAAATTGATGTTCTTTGCTTCATACTCATATCAACACTGTAAAGATTTTGACGGTGATCACTGAACATTCCAGTTTCATTAAAAGCAGCTTGCTTTTTTCCCTTTACTTTTAGTACTACAAAACCTGAAATCAGTTTTGATAAGAGACTAAAATGTGAAATAGTAAAAGCTGACAGTTCTTTTGTATGGTTTCTTACTGGTCATAAATTTACAGCACTACATCAATGAAAAAAAAACATGAAATATTTTCATCTTTATTGAATCTTCTGTCATTAATAATTATCACTTGGCTAGTTTGTACAGTCTAATGACATGAAACAGGTATTTTTTTTCAAATAACAGACTTCCTCCAGTTTCAACTAATACTGTATGATATCATTCTCATCCTCTTGTACAGAAAATATGTTAAGGTTTTTTTCCTCTTTGACAAATCCAGAGGGAAGAAACAAAACCAGCTTGCACCTCTTTCTTATTCAAATTCATAACCCTGTAAACCATGCTAATCAAAACAGGAGATGTGCAATTTCGGACAACGTGCACTCAGCCACAAAAGACACTGTGCTTAATGAGACATTGCCTAAAACCAAAATGGGAAAATGCACTTTATGGTAATGCGAAAAAAATGAGAAAAAGAGTGGACACATTGACCATAACTATCCTGTCCTGTTAAATTCATCAAGGCACACAGGCAAAAAACATCTCAGTAGTCCTCTTTGCCTGCTGTTTGGCTGCAGACTGTCCCACAGATAAGCCATTGAAGTCAAAGGAGCCATCTGACACATAGTGTACGGAGGGTGAGGCGGGGGACCCACTGAATGCCGTGGTCTTGCCCTCTCCTCTGTCCCAGAAGCTGATGGGGCTGGCAGCGTGGTGCTTGTCCCAGTGGTTTTACACAGCTCTAGATTTCCTCTGGGATCAGTTCAGGTCACAGCAGTGCCAAGCACCTCCAGACTGTCACAACTGAAATTATGCTATTGCTGTCTTAAGTTGTTGCGGACCTTATTGAAGCTGCAGGCTCCTCCCGGAGTGGGAAGGGAGAGCCAGGGTGTCTGAAGGAAAGCATCCTAAGCAGTTTTTCTCCCTCAGGCAAAACCAGGGAGTTGGGTGAGGTTTGGTTTGGTTTAGTTTGGTTTGATTTGGTTTTGCTGTGAAACTGGAAAGCCAACATGAAGCAGCTGCTAGACTGTGGATGAAAAAGTGGGAACACTCCTAAGCTGAGGAGCCACAGTTTTCATCATCTTCCTCTGACTCAGCAGGGTATCACGTGAGCTTCGCTCCTCCACAAGAAACCAAGTAGGAACTGGATTTCAGTATCTTGCAGAGGCGACTAACCTTGCCATCTTGCACTCTGCTCCCTTCTCCTTTGACTTTGTCTGAGAGGCAGAATAAAATACGCTGTGAGGAACAAAGGATGCCTTTTCATAGGACAATCGATGCAGTGGTCCGCTCAAAGAAGGGTCTAGGAACGAATGAGTCAGCATTTGATTTCCCAGCACAGCCTTAATCACTGCCTAAATCAAGAAAGGGCCCCAACCCAAACTCCTCAGCTGCTTGGTCTCCAGCAAATAAAAGATGAAAATTTTTGTCAGTCACCAGAAAAGAGAGCAAAAGGAATTTTCAGGTGAGTGGGAATGAATGAAAAGGGAATGGAAGTACTTAAGATCTTTCTGTGAACTTTCCTGAAGGGTGGAGTGGAGACCTGCAGTGGAGACTCAACATGGACTTCTAGAATAAGCAAGGAATTTACTGATTCAGAGTAAATTCAGGCATATTGGGAGGGACATATAGCTTAAAAAGAGACTACTTTTTTTCAGGAGGGAAAAAAAAAATGTCTTCAGAATACATGAGATGATTGTACCAAATACAATATATACTAACAAATATCTTACTAGGCTCTCTATTTACAAGGCACTGTCTTTCTCATTTCACCTCCTTTTCCCTTCAAAATTGGTATTATTTCCACCATAATGGAAAACACCATAGAACTGATCCCCAAGAAGTGTGGAGCATCTTCAGTTCTCATGATCCACAGAAGAGATCAGACTGCTCAGAATCTTGCAAGTTTCAAGCTGATTTCATGAACTGACACTGACCAGAATATTTAACATCCTCCAGGCCCCGCTATGTTAAGTATCATTCACATTTGCTAATACAAGTGGGGTTTTTTTTGGAAATTAATGCATGGGTGAATGATCCTATGATAAACAGGTAAAAACCTGCTTTCTTATACCCATATCACTGATAGGAATATTAGTCTTTGAGAACTTTTGGAAGTTTTCTGTCTTAAGCCCTCCGATCATATTTACATGTCGTTTAAACTTCACTATTATTACATATTAGACTTTAACAAACAAATTCAGGCTTTTATCTATAGCCACAGTTGAGCATTCTGCTGCCGTTCAATTAGGTGAGAGATTCTGGACCTGGTAAGACTATTTGCATGAATTGTATTTCTTCTGCACAGAACTGAGAGCCCCTTGACACAAATTTTGTGGTACAGGTGATTGTGTAAGCAGAGTGAAAAACTCTAGTTCAGTTGAATACATTTACCATACTGCCTTTTATATTTCTTTCTACAGACTGTTTCTAACAGAACTTCATTTGCTCAGTCTAAAAGGAGACACATTGTAAAGGCCACCCATGATTTGATTTATGGTGGACCTAAGAGGTGATCGCAACTGAGAAAGTGTTTCCAGTGCACTAGGTCTTGGCCATGCTCAATAGC
>NW_009649036.1:3885083-3918755 GCF_000708025.1 Charadrius vociferus
ACTAGACAGACAATGGGCAGGAGGAAAAAGGCATAGGGAAAAAGTACTTTGCCCAAGGTCACAGAGCTGTCAGACATGCTGGAACAGGGTACGGAATCAGCAGATGCCCATACAACATTAAAAATACAAAGCTACCTATATATACCCAGATGGATGATGATAGCTTCTGCAAGCCATCCAAATTATGTCCAAACCTGCACATCCTAGCTACCTATATACACCCAGATGGATGATGATAGCTTCTGCACCAGAAGATAAGAGAGACGTGAAGTAGTCTTGTATCCTGCAGAATTCTTGTTTCCTGGCACCACGCAGTGAGCTAAACAGTATCTCGTGTTGCCATTCTTCCAAACCTCTGCCGAAGTATGTACATGATGCACAATGCTGTAACACTCCGCTTACAAATGAATTATAGTTCAGCTTCCAAATCACAAAGCAGACAGGCAATTTTTTCCCCGTTTCATAGTTTAAATCAATAGAGCACTAATAAAGCAATGAAACAATACGACTGACTTGAGCTGTACATGGTGTGGGTAAGCTGCATTTGAGCTATATAACCATCTCAATGAGCCACAGCTGTGACCAGAAACCTCCCTGCTTGTCCATTCTTGTGGCTTCTCTTGCACATACTCCATTTTTGGCTAATTAAATGGGACTATGGCAAAGTTAATTATCACAGTTAGTCTGTAATAGGGTTATTTTGACTGAATGAATTTTCATTTAAAAGGAACAGAAAACCTCTTCATGAAGTTTGTAAGTGTAGGATAATTCAAGAGCATCACCAAAAATCTTCCACTTTGTCCACTGAACAAGACTGCAATGCAAGTAGCTCTTGAAAAGTAATTAGGTAGCCTTGCTCAGTAAAATACTGCACAATGATTAACAGGTCTAAGCAAGAAACACAACATTTTTGTATTTAAGAAATCCAGCCCTCCAGAACAGTAAGGATGTTATGCTGCTGAATGTTGCTTACTTGAAAGAGCAATTTGCTGACTAACAATAGGCTAACTCCCTGATAGACCAAACCTATCAGAAGCGGCTAAACTTAGGATGAATAAAAAAATCCTCAGCCAATATACTTTATGGTTTATAATTTAACTGAGTACCAGTTTCCAATTCCATGTAATAAAACCATGATTTATATATTATTCATATCTTCTTAGACTGCTTTTCCCAAATTGTTTCTTAAAGACAGACTTTTTTAGCTATTTACAATTAAATAAAAAATAGAAAAGATTGTCTTTAGTACTTAGAAAGAAGGGTAAAAATTTCTCCTAAATAAATCTGATGAACTTGCTTACATTAATGATAATAAAATGGAAAACCTACATCTAAATATTTTCATTACAGAACCAGTTTAAACACATTGCAAAATCCTTCTCAACAAGATCCTCAGAGAAAGGCAAGAAAGAAGCAGCAATGATTATTAAAGTATATGCAAGACAAAAATAGAAAATGGTCTTTGTTGATATTATATGCCTGGTTCCATGAGCAAGGCCTTTTAACACACAGTTCTTGCCAGATGCCAACAGGCAGTGCCATATGCAGGAGCGGCACAGTGAGCATGTGTGCTAGCTCTTAAGGGCAGAGCATCTTTAAGTAGCTGCCCTATTAATGAGAACACAAACAGGATTTTTTTGAGGGAGGAATATAATATCCAAAAACCCCACAAAATAGAAATTACACAAATTTTTCTCACAGAAAGATTTAAGGCTGTTGTGAGTCCGATCAAGGCTGCTGGCCTCCATTGGTTGATCCACAGATCACTGAACAGGCTTCCTATTGAAATACTTTGACAACTGAGAAGGATCATGCCAATGATAGCAAGGAATAGCCCAGCTCAGATACAAATAAGATGAACAGAGAAAGTGGGAGGAAAAGACATCTGCAACTGCAAAGCCAGTATTAGAATCTGGAAAGTTATACATTTGGACTCCTGGCACCTGACTGTTTTCTTTAAAAATATTAGATGAGCAACCTTGCTTGCACGCTTACAACATTTTTAGTTAGCCCTCCACAAATAAAACATTCTTCTATATGTTGAAATAATTTGACCAACTTTTGCCATTCTTTACAAGAGATATAAGAGCAGGGCAATGATCAGTTACTGTAGATTAGCGCTCTTACAGGCACATAGTTCACCAGTGAGATGTCCCAGCCATCTACATTCCAAATCATGTTGCAGTATGGCCCCAAAAACATTCAACACGTGGTTCATCTTGCATCTGGATCTAAAGGCTCATTTCACTGCTGAACAAGTATAACCGACCATGCTCTCCAACCACTGCATTGCTAAAAATCTGCTTGTAGAGTTGTTAACACCATGAACAAAATCGCACTGATGAGTAACGACAGGTAAGATATTCTGAGCTGCTGTTCTGTTCATGTAGTTGCTGTCTCCCACTGTCTCTCTGTGCCAGCTCATGCACCCTTTCAAGAATCCATGTGCTGATGGTGGCCAGAGGGAAGGAATTAATTCCTCATAGTTGAAAGTCTGGAGAGGTCATTTGTCTCACCCAGAAAGCTGTGGAGCATCCCTGTTCTTCAGTATCTTAGTTGATTTTGCTGCTTTTCCCTGTTACAGACTCTGCAAGTAATCTTTTTATGTTTTATAATCAAATACTCTGTTTGTAGGGTGGCCGATGAACTTGTCGATGATTGTGTTATGAACACCAAATGTCTTATCTCTTCCTTGTTCCTGAAACTACTCGGCCTTGCTAAGAAGAAGTTAAGAACCGCGCTATCAAAACCTGGGTTAAGAAGCTGACACCAATAAAATTTAGGAATTGATTTGTTAATCTGTACTTAGATCTATGATCCAATTGATTGATGGATGATATTACTAAGTGCACTGCTGCTTCAGGGACCTAAGTTTTCAGGCAAGTGAAGTTTCTTTTGGGTTTCCCTAATAGCAAGAGTCAGTAAGAGATGCTCACTTACAAGATGCCTTTTGGCTTTCATTTCTTTCTTACTCAGGTGAAGAGTTCCTTGTGCGCTTAATACTGAGGACCTTCATACAATGGGACTGATGATAGGCTAGGGGAAATCAAGGCTGATAGCAAGAGTTTGGAAAGTCTATTGCTGAACATCTGGAAGTGTAGCCAAGAAGAATTTATGAGAGGAAAACATCTGACCACCCCCAACCTTATAATTTTCTTTGACTGTTCTCTAGCACCTGTGCCGAATCATGTAGCCTAGCAAGTTAGTACATTGTAGGGGCCACATTAAGGGAACGATAGCAGTAAATACAAGAGGCGAGAAAGGAAAGGATGAGAACTTTGATGGGGATAGAGGGGTGGCAGCATTGTACAGCGTTGAAGACATGGCGATACGCTTATTCTGGTGGAAAAAGTGATGTGCAGAGAGGAGAAACAACCTGCGGAGTCACTGGCTGACACTGTGAGTCCAGACAAGGCAGGTGAAGGAAATTCCAGGAACTGCTGGGGACTCCTTGACTTGCTTTGTATTTGACTGCTGGGGCAGAAGGGATCCAACAAAAGCTTGTGTGAAGCTGTCCCTCAGGACAGCCTCTAGCTGCATAGGCAGCGATTACAGCTTAATTCCTGATACTAATTGGAATGTTTCCAAGGTATTGACACAAACAGCAATATAAAATCACACAGGTAATCTCGGCATTTAATTTAATCTGTATAGATGCACGGTGCAATCAAGCAGGGAGACAGAAGAACAGGTTTTTGGAGATGCATCTCTCTTTTTAAGAGAATCGGAAAGCTAGCACATTGAATGATGAAGAACACAGCTGAAGGCACGGTGTGTCCTTGGGCACTCCTCTCTCTTCTGCCAGTGCACAGATACGTTTCTACAGCATGATGTTTCCACAACTGTTGCTTTATTGCACCCTGCACTCTCTGACTTCCTCCATTCCACTGCCTGAGTGACATATATATAAAAGGGACTCCACTGGAGGCCAAGTGTATTGTCTGGGGATTTGTCCTTTCTTTTCAACACAGAACAAAACCTAAATTTCTTCCCCTTCACAACTTCACTGCCAAGACTATCACTTGAATATCATGTCTCACCTCCACAGTGACGTGCAGGATACACCAAATATTAGAGGACACGCCTGAAGAAAACTCCAGCCCTCCCAGTCTGTAGTAGGAAACTCACCATTACCATTCCCTGGTGACCAATGGGCATGCTGAGACAGTTGTTTGCATTTTCTATGCTTATTTTTCTGTTACTAAAGTGGGATTAACAGTGTTCAGTGACAGCTTTTGAGACCTATAAATTCTTCCTGTTATGGAACCGCATCATGAAGATCTATTTTTCTCTAAATTAAAAAAAAAATCTTTGATTAACTTATTATTCCAATGTAATTCTTGCATTCTTAGATTCTAAAATTTGCTAACCAAGCACATAACACAACAAGCATTTTAGACACTATGAAAATATTAGTAATCAGAACAAAATTGTTTCAGCTGTGGTTTTTGTGGTTTACTTTGTTCCCTAACAAATTTTGAGAAAAAAAATATTTTTTCTACAACCTTTTTCGCTTTCAAGTACTTTTTTAGAAAAAATCTATTTTCAGTACCACTGAAATTCATCATATTATGACAGGAAAGCAAAATTGTTTCATTTCATAAGATCTTCTAACAGCATGACGCTAACCCCATGGTCTCTGAGACAGAAATTCTGCCAGCTATAGACTTAAAAAGAATCAGCAGAGAAAAAGAAGTTTCTCAGATGGAACTGTTAGTCATGATATGAAGAATGTGTGTCCCCTACAGATGTTATAGCTATTTATATGATAAATCCCGATCATCACTATAGGAATTTTACAGCCTTCTTTTAAGTTAATGCTGAATTTCAAATTAATCTTCTTTTGACAATGTTTGCCTAATATTTCAGTGTTGAACAACATTTCCAGGGTTACATTTACAGTGAGCCTACTGGGCACTTTTAAAGCTGTATTCCAGACTTTGTACTTGCTTCAGAAAGACTTCTTTTAATTCTTCAATAGTTCACACATATTTCTAGGAAATGGGAGTACAATAAGCATTGATAAATGCTTAACAAGGGCACATCTAGACTTGCAAGTTAACTGGAATTAACATTAAGGTTAATTCAGAGCACGCGACAGGTTGTAGACCAACACACTGGAAGAAAATACTCATTCTAGAATAAAATTACCTCATTCTCACGTTCAACACTTGACTGTTTTGAGTAACATGAGATAAACGAGAACAAAGCATGTTTGTTCCAGTTTGTGGGATCATTGGTTTACTCAGCAATCACAGTCTGGGGAATTCAAAATGAAATGAGGGATATGAAAATACCTTAAGGTGTCTCCAAGGAACTGAAGGTTGCATAAATATAGAGTCATTGGTTTCAAACGGCAGCAGCCCTTTTAAAACCAACGCTACATTTACACTCTTCAAAGGCCTGTGTTCTGCAGAACGTGGTGCTACACAGGGCACTGCACCACCCCCAATACCAGAGAAAGGTTTTTTTACAAGGATGCCTCTCCCCACCCCCAACGCATCCTTCCACACCCTGCCTGTACCCTCCTGTTGACTCAGAGGCAGCAGGAGGTCTGGGCTTATTGTCTGGTTTTGGCAAGGGATGGCAAACTCTTTGGTGGGGAAAAAAAAAAAAAGTGATGTTTTATTTGGGTGATACATGTTGACTTGATCTCAGTATCTCCACTTCTCCTCTGCTCTCACATACGGGGAACAAAAGATAACCTCTAAGTGTTTGCACTATCTGACTATCAAGAAAAGCTTCTTCGTAGAAGAAGTGAGTACTGTCCCTATAAAGTGAAGGCTCCTGTACTTTTCACAAAGATAAGGTTTTTTTCAGCCTTGATGTTGCTGGCCATGAAACACAGTTTGAGGTTATCAAGTTTCAGTGATTTCTTTTCTCTTAAAATGCCATTTTAATTGTGTACTTAATCTGTTTTTTCTACTATCTTTTAACATCTATCCTTCATTGCTACCTGAAACCTGTGCTGAAAGAGGCAGCACTGATATGACCGAGGCGTTAAACCTCGGTAATTCTCAGTTCCAAGCACAGCGTTTGGGGCAAAGAATAAAATGAGACCAGGAGCCCAGGCTGGCCTGGCCAGCCACACACACTGGTGATCCACAATGGATCACCCGGTGAGGAATCTTCAACACCTTGGGGGTGGCCGGGGTCCCATGACAGGAAAGCCTGAAACTATTCCAAGCAAGGACTTCCCCAGGGATTTAGAGGAAAGGGATCACAAGCAGAAGATGAAAGGTTCTGCAGAAAAACAAGGAATAAATCTATGAAATTCCTCAGCCCCAGACATTCCCATACTGTATCCCTGATGGTATACAAAGTACTCCAATGTTCATGGTACCTGCTGATGTTGACACTCAGCGTAATAACATTAATCACCTGCTGCAGAGAACTCTGGTGTGTATCCAAAGAATATTTAGGTGCAGCAAAAAAAAGTGGAGCTGCAGAACATCTTGGGTCTTTTACTGCTCATTTACATTTATGTATTTTTTGTGTGGTCTCCTATAAATGGTCTTTACTTCCAAATCCTTTGGCAACCTCTGAGTGCTCTGTGCTCTTGGGGAGACAGAACTGCATCAGGCTTTCACAAGGCCAGAGATCTCGTCTTCTAAGAATAGTGCCTAAGGAGTGCCTTCAGAAGAGCAGGGCAGGGACACCAACTCTAGTCCTCTGGTCTTTGGGCAACTGCGCTTTCCAACATCCCTGTGTGAGAAACAGGAGACAGACTCTGCCCAGAACACGAACCCAAGCTCAAGGAAAGCAAGACTGTGGATCCTGCACAGATGAAGAGGAGATATTTAAGAGCTCGTGCTTACCCTACAGAGTCCGACCGCAGAGTCCCGGTGACACCTACCGAGCAGGTGTTTGCCATAGCTGCGATGGTGCCAAACTTTTATGGATACTCTGTGCTCCCTAGGAAATACCACACCCTTGCCTTCACTGTCAAGGGGAGCGGCACGCAAAATGGTACACCTAACAGGAGAGCTGCTTCAAAAGAGAAGGTCAGAAAACTGTTTGTAGCTTAATCCACCAAACAAATCGAAGTTCTGCAGACAACATTCTCCTCTCAACAGAAAAGTGAGACATCTGACATTCTGCTCCACACCATAGTTTTGGTGACTTTACAAAAAGAAAGGGGCTGATGGCAGACACTGTGTGAAGCCATCCCTCTATGTGAAACTGTTTTGTCAGGATCCAAGAAGCAATCTTAGCACAGAGTTCACTCAAGCAATATTTAAAGCAAGTAACCTCAAACTCACAGACTAAAATCATAATAGAAGCAAGATGACTCAAGTATACAAGATGTAGGAACAGACTATGTAAATGCTTCCTGCTGCAGATTTCACTCCCATACAGTTCCAAAGATAAAATCTAATGTGGAAAGAAAAAGCAACGTAATGCCTCACATTTCAAACACAAATCATGTTGTAACCGGGAGAAAGGAAACATGCTATTTCATAAATACTCTGTTAAATATATATTGTAAAATTCATATCATTGTAAGCAATTATAACCACTGCATTAAGCAAACCATATAGAAGATAACATTGGCCTAAGCACAAAATTGTCATAGTAGTATCAGGTTTTCTGCTTGAAACAGTCTTTTTCATCTTAACAAAAAATGTATTTTGAATTACTTTTTCAGGCAATGGACATTTCAGCTGGTTTTAGGACAACAGCCTATTCCTAATTTACTATTGTTTAGCTTTAAGGAACACCCAGGAATAGTTAACTGAATAAATAACAGTCTGGTATTAGGACCTCTGTTTCTTCCCCAACTGTTCCCCTGTTTGCTGTTCTGTGTTTTTTGTCTTGTTAGATACACATTAACCTGTTAGACTGACCTTCACTTCCCTCCCAATCCCTACAACACATTAAAATTCTTTAAAAAGACAACTTGAGAGAGACTGCCTTTTGGTAAACCTCCTAAAGCAAGCTCTACAGACTGGTCTGGCATGCGTTGTGTACATGCATCTGTCACGAAAATTTGATGACAAATCATCTGTTTCCTGACAGATAGGCTGCACTGACTTCAAATTCCCATGAAATGTCTTTGTCCACCAGGAAGAAAAACATTCTCCTTTAAAGCAGTGATCGTTCTCAACCTTCACTTCAATCCTCCATTTGCTTTAGTCTGTATTATCATTTATTTGTACTATAATTTTTCTGGATCAATTAATGCCTGTTGCAAGATACATCTTCCTGATCATCTTTTGGGAAAATGTAAAGAGAAAGGAGCTAATGAAAGGAATGAAAGCAAAAGTTTCACAGTAATAATGCTGTTTTCAGAGGGTGAGAAATGAAGATCCTTTTTAAGACTGACCTACCCCAGTTTGTTTAAAACTAAACTGAACTTGAACTGATAAACTACTCTTTTGAGATTAACCTGAATAGTGTACATTCAACAAAACACTGTAAATCTAAACATACCTGAATTGGAGTCAAACTTTGTTTCTGACCTGCAAAAGAAAATAAAAAGAATGTAAGTTACAAGAACTGCTTTATGCCATAAAAGCCATTTGTCAGACTGATCGCCCCCCAGCAAATATTGTCTTTAACAAGACTAGCTACCTCTGCACGTTAATATTTAATGCATTCAAGGGCATTTGAACCCAAATAATAACTATTATCTTAATATTTGGGTGTTTTTTACAATGTAGAGTTACAAAGAAGATATTTTAAAAGACAAATCACAAAATGAATGCAGAAAATAGAATATAAATTTAAAACAGGATTAAATTATATGCTGTGAATCATGGCACACAGTTGTTCCTATGAAATAAATATTGTTTTCATTCATTTTCATTTTTGAAAAGTCATTAAGAGGATTTAATTTATTCATGAATGTTTCCAATCTATTTTTGAAGCAGATACCGTTTCATTAATGTCATATGTATTGTATCCAATGATCTGTACTTAATTGTACAACATCCTAGGAGGGTTTTGTTTGTGTGTGTCTTCAATTTACTCACTCTGCACATAGGAATAAATGGTTTGATTTTCTTAAAAGTGGAAAGCGGGGGGTGGGAGAGAGGCAGAGAGGAAGGGAGCCAGACCCAAATTTTAACTTGTTTTAAAGTCTCTGCAAAAAGACAATGATGTGTGCATTATGCACCATTAGCTTTGGTCGTGCACTGCAGATTTTTCTCTCTCTAACAAGTAGTGTTTTCTTCTAAGGGCTTAGCACTTAGCAAATGAACCCTATAACCTGTATATTTAATAAAAGGAAGAAAAAATTAGCCCTTGTGGGAACATCATGTTTCAGATATAGGTTAATAATACTTGTAAATGTAGAAGCCTTTGAAGATCTCAATTCAACTGTGGGAAAACTTAAGTTGGGTAATTACTCTCAAGATGCTGCTGATGTGCTGTCAAGCAGAATTAACCCTATGACTAGGCCTATCTACACAATTTGCTGTAAGACAGCATTGTCTATATCGAGCTCTCAAACCAATTAACGGGCATGTTCCAATCAGATTTATATTGCCCACTAACAATCAGTTGTACACATGGTCATGGCTGTCACAGCAGGACACAAGATCTGACCAGCAGGAGACCTGTTAAAGGATGTTACGTTGGCTGCAAAATGCATTTCCCCAGAAATTCTAAGGAGGAAGTACAATGTTGGATCCTTTTACATTGCATCAAGGAGGGGATGTATTTTGGGAAGTTACAGTCCTTCTTTTTTCAAAAATAAATTACCAAAGCTCAAGAACTAATTGCAGATTTTCTTCTTCTATTTTATAAGCTTGTACATGCAGGTACGTGTAGATGTATTTTACATGTACTCTCTATATTTTATATAATTGGCATTATAATCCCATACCAAAGAATTATGCTACAGCAAACAAATATCAAAACAATCATGATTTAAAAAATGAACAAGTTCACACTATTAGTTACAGTTAAAGCTGTCAGAAGGGGAACAACTCCCTTCTCCCTTCCTGCTCATTCTCCACCTTCCCCCGGTGCTCGCAATCTTTTATGTCTTAAATATAACTCTCAGGTGGTGAAAAGATAGAAGGGAAAAAACATAACTTATCTTCCTAATTGGTACTTACAAAGTACCACCAAAAGCACTGAACAAAGAAAGTTTGTTGCTGACATGCCTTCATGAATACCACCGCCAATAACTGGCCAGGCCACCAGCCCACACTCCTGTTTGGCAGTGTACTTCAGTTGGCAGGATAAAGTCCCCACCTTGCAAGAAGGGCGTGCTGGTAACTGGGGGGAATTCCACTGAGCTCCAGGTAAAGCCACTTGCTCGGTATTTTATTTGCAATATTCTCCTCTAGCTGCAGTACATCTGCCTAGACTGTTTTCTCTTGCTTATCCCTGTATCAGCAGCATATCTACCTACATAATCAGAGACAACATACAAATCTTACCCTCAGCATCTCTTTATCTGCATAATCAACTTCTCCCTGCCTAAATTCTAGATACTTGGTATTAGTTCGTCAAAGACCCTGGTTCTCAGCTTGCGTGGCTTGGCATGGACATATGCACTGCAACTTGTGGCATCAACAAACTGGCCCAGGGGCCACGATGGCAGAGAGTATGTGGGGAGGAGGGTCACAAGGGTCACTGGGCACTGTAATGAGTACCAAAGCTCCAAACAGTCATAAATTACTGGACAACAAATCAGGAAACTGATACGGAGTGATAAATGAATAGAACTTTGTCTGGCAACAGCAGAATAGCTATGAAAGCAAACACAACATGGGAGGTAGCACTAGGAGCCATCGAGGGGAGGAGGGTCACCTACGTTATGGTCACCGTGTCACCTTGGGAAAACAATGCAATATTTAGGACACAGTATTACAGAAATTGTTAAGAGATCTTAGAAAGGCACAGAAAAAAAGGGAGGAAAATAATGAAGCGGGTTTGGCAAAATGCAAACCATTAATTGGAAATGGTGACTGATCTTATTCATGAGCCCAAGCTCCAAATAACAAGGCAAGCTTCCAGAAAGAAAAATGCAGAAGTATTCCAATGTAAAAATTAATACCTGATGTAACTATCTAGGAATTTACGAGACCCCCACCATCAGGGAATCTGAGAAGCCCCCGAGCGTTAAGAACCTAGTAGTTCCTCAGGCAGCAGAAGGAGCAATGCTGGGCTTGCTGCTGCGTTGTGGCCAGGGGACAGACCCCGTGCTAATAAGGTGAAACTTCTCATAAGTACTTCCCAGAGCTGGACTTTCATAACGCCTCTCTCTCTTCCACCCTCATGTGGATTCTCTGTTATAATACATTAATATATATATTATTTACAATAATATTATCTGGTATAATCTAATAATATAGTTGAACTCTTGTTCAGGTCTCTCCTCAGAGAGGGCTTGAATGTGATCTCTCTCTTGATTTCATGAAAGTTTTAAAAACTTAATATCTTTGAGGTTTAATAGCTACTCCCCTGTCAAATTTGGCTGAAATTGGCAAGTAGATTAAATGATACAGTTTTATTATGAGGAAAGGATTTACACACAGACAGCACAATCATGTACTTACTTCCTTAGGAAGCCTGGTCAAAGATGTATTTTTAATCTTACTTTCCTAGACTACAGAAAAAAGATTGATTCACTGTTGATGGATGCTGTGAGAATTTCTATTCTGCACATTGATGAAAAGCCAAATTCAAAACAAGTATTTTAGCATCATGTTCATCAATGAGCAGTCTCTGTGTGAGTTCTGTCCAGAGTTTTTTTAATGTGAGTTATAAAGAGATAAATATAGAAGTATATAGCTTCTGTAGATCCACAATCCACCCTACCTGATACTTTACTTCAGACACATACATACACATAGTAAAGCATACAGTATGTTAAGACTAGCTGAAAATTAGCTTTCCCAAGCGGAGTGACGGATGAACAGTCAATACAAATCAGTGTGAATTTCAAAAAGGGGGTATTACATATCAGACCTAAAAGTTTACAAAGAATACATTAAATATCATTGAAATTCTTAGTAAAATCAGTGGAAGTTGTCTGTACATATCTCTAGGATTATGGAAATCTTTGCATTTATTTCCTCTTATTTCTAAGTACATTCAACAAGGATTTGTAGTTCAGCAATGCTCAGCAATAAGTAAATCAAAACAATTTCACAGGCTTGTCTCAATGAGACCTTGAAATATTTAAAACGTTACATTTCAAGTCCCCTTTTCCTTCTTTTTTGAATTCTAACACATATCTCCTAGGAAACCTACATCAATTTTCTGCCTTTTGGAAAGGATACTTGTTGAAGTGTGCTCTGCCTAGCAAACTGTGAGATTCCCCATATTCCTGTGCTTGTTTTCACTGCTGGAGATGGTCTTACTTGGAGAATACAAGCCAAAGGGAATCTCAGGTTTGCTGTTGTATTTCCTTGTAGCTGGCAGTCTCACCCGACCTGCTCCTTGCGCAGCCAGTAACCTTGGCCTGCAGTAGTTCAGACAGTGCCTTACTACATCTGCGGGCAGCAACCAGCCTAGTACAACAGAGCTGATCTACTGAAAAAACAAGACCAGGTGGCTTGTGGATCAAGGAAAGAAAATGAGATGAAGTGTTTTTTTGTTTTCCAAACTTGGTCTCCCTCTCCTAATCCTTAACATAAAAATCTTTCCAGACTTCATTGCTTATATGAGGTTAGTGAAATGAACATTCGGCACCAGCCAAGAAGCTGCCAGTTAGAGGATATTAAAAACTACCCATGAGCTGATTAGGAGTGCAGAATCATTTGCTATAATGATCCCAGCTTCTCTACGCCACGCTTGCCAAGTGAAAGAAGCCTTTCCCTCAGAGCTGCCCAGCAGCTACACCCAACGGCAGAACTGTACTGTTCTTGCTCCAGGGGGACCTTGAGGACCAGGAGGACAAAGTCCAGTTCCAAACCACGACAGAAATTAGTAACCGCCACGTCAAGCTTCAGCAACAGCCCCGTGCTGCAGCTGTGGTAAGCTGTGCACAGCTTGGCACATTTTCAGCACTCGGGTAGGATTAGATGTGGGTTCAGCATTCAGGTACATTCAGATGTGGAAGATGCCATGGGCTGTATTCACAAAGCAACTTTACTGCAGGGACTGCGGTAAATGCAGCATTCATATTGATGGTCATCCTTACAGGTGGATTAAACCTCCAGATTCTAGACATCTCTGAGGAAGATGAGCTCTCTGCTGTCTTGATTTTCAGTGGGATGATCAGTCTCTTCTCCCAAGTAACAAGCAATAGGACAAGAGGAAACAGCCACGAGTTGCGCCAGGGGAGGTTTAGGATGGATATTAGGAAAAATTTCTTCACCGAAAGGGTTATCAAACATTGGAACAGACTGCCGAGGGAAGTGGTGGAATTGACACCTCTGGAGGCCTTTAAAAGATGGGTAGATGTGGTGCTTAGGGACATGGTTGAGTGGTGGTTTTGGCAGTCTTAAGTTGATGGTTGGACTCAATGATCTTAAAGGTGGCTTCCAACCTAGACAATTCTATGATTCTGTGATTAGGACTGTGTAACAATGTCATCCAGCAGTGAAACGGCAGACTCAAAACAATGGCTGGTTTCAACAAAAAATGATGAAGCAAGAAGAAACCAATATTCGATGATAACAACTTCACTCATTTTTAAATCCATCACTCTTGTCTAGGGGACAGCCACAAAAAACTGCAGAAACTCTTTCTAGTTTTAAGATCGTCAAGTTTCTTGGAGCTACACAAGACCTAGTTAAAAGCTGGGTTTGGATGAGAACTGTTTGTTAATACTGCCTGCTGACTGATTCCTACACTGGTGAGAACCAGCTTACTCCAAACAAGTGTTATTAAACAGAATCTGCTGGTTTTGACAAAGTTTTGTGAGGAAACGAAGAGTCAGTCAGGGTAGATTAAGTTGCTCAAGTGGTTCTATTAGATCTTACAAGAGACACTACAGCAGTTACTTCACGTGGGCTCTCCTAGCCAGAACAGCCAGTGCTGATTTGTCATTTGGCCTGCTCAAAGGATCTAATGATTATTAAGAAAGCTTAAAGAACACTAATTAAGCACTCAGCACCAGGGCAAGGAAATTCCTTGTATAGATCTAAGCTGGTGATTGAAATCCTCCCTTGTGTTGTGAGGACAAGAGTGGTACAATGCTAATGGCACTGCAATATTGCCCAGCCACGCCCTGCTTTTCTCATGATTTGCTTTTGGATGTCTGAGAGATGTTGAGAAGACCTGACACAGTTCAACGAAAATCAAATGAAAACATGACATGAATCAGGGTGTTGCTCTTTCTCCTAGCACATGTTCAGAAGAGCCAACACCATTACCAAGAATTCCTTCCAGGAAGCAATAAAGGCAGCAGTGGGTGATTTATGAAGACTTGGCAATTCATTCCTTGGCCCTAAAAACTGGAAACTGACACAACAATAATATTTCTTTTTTTAAAAGGAAATCGTTCTCCCAGGCTTCCCAGTTCCCATCTATACCACACCTTTCTCACACAGTCCTGCATATGGTAAAGGACATGACCGTGGTTTATTAAATACGGAATAGCTCCTCTCCTATGGCAATAGCGTGAGTTGTGGATTTCACTCAGGTCCGTTCTAACCTCCTTTTGCCATGGCTGTGGACAGAATGGTATTTTTGGGTAGTGTATAAGAAAATGCCTTGAAAAATTAAAGTAGGTGCAATCTCGCAAATACACTTAGCCTTTAGAAAACACTGAGGATCTGAGTGGTGTACATGGGTCTCTCTGAACTGACACAGAAACGCACAACCTTGCTGCTGAGGTTGTCCAGCCATGATAAACATGGCTCACAAAAAATAACACAAGCAAGTATAGTTGATAAGCACGAGGCATTTTTCGTCAGTAGATTATTTTTCTATGGGATCAATGTGGTGCATCAAGGCATGCTCCAGCCACACCAGGTGAGGTCCAGCAAAGGGGGGCCCTGAAAAAACACCCTAGCGAAAGGTGGAGGAGCAGGGCTGCTTCCTCTAACATAAGCCTGCAGCTAGATTGGAGTAAGTGTAACACAAAACCACATAAGGGCTGGCTTGCAGGAAAAGGAGGTCCTCGAGATTAGTTTATTGTCTCTCTCATTTATTGCTTTCCTTAGGCAGCTGTACTGGGATGTAGAAGACTGTCTGGCGTGAAAGTTCAGAGATGGAATAATTAGATTCAACGGCATGATTACGGATTTTATGTGTGAGGCACCTTTGATTGTGGAAAAAGTTAAAGCATGTTCTCCATAAAGCTTGGGAGGTTTCTCATAACGCTAGTAGAAGTAGGTAGATGAAGAGATGTTAAATTCCTAATTGTTTCTTTTATCTTTCCTGTGATAGAGACAGAGTTCTGTTTTAAAGACGTACCAAAAACCAGGTCTTTCATCTGGAGTGTAAAATTCATGTGTTCCCTGACCTCGTGTGTCACATGGTAATGAAACAACGTAAATCAGAAATGTTAAAAGTTGAAGTTTGTTAATATTACTGCTGAAGCTCCAATCTCTTTCCCGGTTAAACTGACAGATCCATAGTCCAAATATATATATTTACAGATTACAGCGACACAAAGAAAAAAAAATTAATGGACGCCCAATGAGAAACAAATGGAAATGCAAGTTTCAGATGACTATCTAGAAACTAAAAATAAAAACACAACAGAACACAACCAAAACCACTTGCATGTATTTTAAATGGGGTAATGGACTTTCTTTGTATTGTACTACCATCTTACTCCTAAGAAAATACTTTGGTGACTTACACACTGTGGGGAAAATTTAGTAAATAGCATATATTTTGCATTCTCTTATCTATGTTTCCTTCTCACTTTTTTAGCTGTCTGGGCTGAAGCAGTCACCAAGATACAGGAAAGTATCTTCCCTAGTTAAAGAAGACATTATATACTGATATTTGGGGGTCCGTAAACAAAAGAAGATGGACCTCTATCACCCTCTTCATTTGTTCCCACCCTTGCCAGTCACTTCAGAACAACTGGATGAATTTAATGTAGACCAGAGGTGGCAAAAGCTCACAAAGCAACACGAAGACGCTGGGGAGACTGGCCAGCCCAGCCTTGGGACACCATCAGCAAGGTGGTTTTTTTTCAGGTGTGCAGTGGCCTGGGATTTATTAAAAATAAAAACCAACTTCCCGCTTTCCCCCTCTCTCCTCCCATAAAATCCATGGGGAGTCTCAAAGAGAATCTGAAAACAGGGACATTACCATATAGCTCATTTCACATAGAGAAATGCAACTCGTTAACTCAAAAAAGTCAAGACTACGCCAAAGCATACTGCGCACTTGAGATAATCATAGGCAAGTCCCATATTGCAGTTTTTTCCCCATATTAAATGGATTGTGAAAGCAACTGGAAACTAGTTCACATTCATTTATGTGAACTACTGCTCTCCAAATCCCACCCCACAAAAAGCCCTACTCTTTCTCCAGCAGACAACAGAAAGGAAGCCAGTCTTGAAGGTAGAAGGTGAAATCCTGGCTCCATTGTATTCATTTGCCAAATCTGAATTGACTTCAACAGAGCCAGGATTTCCCCCATAAAGACTTAGCTATAGTAAGCAGGGGAACATCTAAATGGCAGAGTAGAAAACCAGGTTATGGAGACTTCAGATCCCATTTTGTACTCCCAAGCCAAGCACCACAGTAACGCACGACATGAGAATATTGCCTTGGCTGAGTTTGTAACAATCAGTTTTCCAACTCAAAAGATTCACGTTAGTACTTAAGTTTCTACAGGTAACCCTCCTAACAGAGGAATCAAATGTAACAGAGATGAAGTGCTTCTTTCATCTTTACAGACAGTCTCTTGAGAACAACTATCACTGCTACATCTGGTGATTCTGGAGCTACATCAATTTTATTTTCCTTTGTAACCTATTACTGACCCAATTTTCTCTACTATTAGCGCTATCCTGACCATCCTGCTTCATGCTGCTGTAAAGGTACCTCTCCAAGTGAAAGACTGAGTCAGTGTGAACTGAGGGAAAAAAACAAGCAAAAAAAAGAAATTCTTCATCAGAACAAACACAAGCAGCCAGAAATAAGAAAAAACACATAAGCAACAACTGAATCCATGCAGAACAATGCACTGATTGAGAGAGTTCAATCAGCGCTGCTTCTAGCACCATATTTAGGGCCGTAATTCCCACAGTACTTCTAAAGAGTATTTTCATGCAAGACACGAAAGTTATTATTTCTTTCTTAATCCTTCCTTCAGTTCCTAACCCAGGCCTCCATATGTGCTAATTGGGATGCATGAAAACTCAATAAGTAATGTGATTTTCCTGGGTTTTGTTTTCTTAACTGCTTGAATTCTAAAAAAGCATCTACTTTTTTCTCCATTATCAGATACAATGCTGTAGCATGGACACAGCATCACCACCCGGGATGCAAATCTTAAAGCTATCAGTGAGTAATGCTAACAGCCAAAACTCAGTATCTATGGGCACATTGAAAGACTGTGTTAGAATTACTTGGCGTGGCTGCATATGGGGAAAAAAAAAATTATTCTTCTTCTGTCACATTACCTATTTTACCTCGAAGTTATCTTACTATCTTATTTATTTACTGTATTTTTTAATGTTTACTATAAGACTAATTTTACTATAGCATTATTATTTACATGGCTTTTCTTGTATCCCTTATCAATTTGAATGACTTAAATGATCTTATGCCATTATGTAAGTACTGGAATACACATAAGATTACACAGGAACACAGCACATAAACTAAGAGACAAATCTCAAAACTGTATTTCGCATACTCACTTGAATAAAGGAGTCCCACAAACAACACATTTGTATATTCCTTGAGCTTTATGATGTGTGTACTCCCCCTCAAAGGCACTGGGAAAACAACAACACTACATTTTAAAAATAAATAAAGGCATTTTGTTGTGGTTTTTTTAAATTATTAAATTAGCTAAGACTTTAGAAAAATGTTACAGAAAAACCCCACGATGTAGAAGCTGGTAGTTGTTTTTTATTAAAGGCAGCAGATAAGGCAGACACAGGAAAAGGGGGATGTCCTCTTAGTGTGCCTCAGGTGTTACGTATCATGCGAGAGGAAGCGAATTGTCCCACAGTTCAAAGGACAGAACAACAACAAAAAAAGGGGAAAAACGGGAATCTTCCCCTAGTTGGCAAGTGAAACGTAAGGACTGCCTGACGCGTAGCCCAACCCGAGGCCCCTCTGGAGGCCTGTGGTCGGCAGCGTGTGGGCGGTGGGGCAGCGGTGCGCAGCGCCGGGTGCCCTTCGCCATGGCGCTGGGTCAGGCCACCACAGCCGGCCGGGGCGATAGCGGCGTTGTAGCTGAAAATAAAATAATTGGTCCACGATTTCAAGTTGTGCGCGCCTTATATTTTTAGCTGAAAAGCAATATTACAGCTTTAAGGGAATATTTTTCTAAGTTAACAATCTAAAAGGCTAGGAGGTCATTCATCTAATACGAATCAGCTGCACTCGCCCAACAAAAAGCCTATGTGCTCGGCAGCTTGTTTTTATTATCCTTTCACCCTTTTTATGAGGTCCAATTTTTTTTTTATAAACAGGATTTTTAAGAATGACCTAATCTCCGATTGTTTGTGTGCATTAAATCACGTTGTTGGTCCCGTACACAAGAGGGAGGGAGGGCTGGGGGGGAAGGCAGGCCTGTCGGCAGAGGCCAGCGTCCCCCGGCCCCACCGGGGCTGCGGGAGGACGAAGGGGGCCGGGGCAGAGGGAGAGGGGGACCCCCGGCAAACGGGGCCACAGGTAGGCGCTGTCAGGAGGGGTGCTGCCCATTAACCGGGACCCCACGTGCGGTGGCAAACGCGTTTGGGCCATGAATGAAAACACGCAGTTACATCATTAGGACGTTCGGAGCAGAGGTAAAGCCAGGGCCTCATGCCAAGCTCGATGGTATAAATTAGACAACAAAAAATGGCTGGGCCTTGGCAAGTTAACTTCATGCTGGAATCAGCTGAGAGAGAGACTTTATTCACTAAAAACAGTCTTGGAAGAGAGTCCTTTTTTTTTTTTTTTCCCTTTTTTTTTTTTTCCCTTTTTTTCCCTGCAGGACTAGGGGCTGGCTTCCAGCGACTAAAGCCATGTGAGGGCAGTTATTGAAAATTTTTGACATTCCAACCACAAATGAGCCAATAAATACCTTCTCCACATGTGCTTCAAAAAGAAATTGGAGTGGGGTGGAAAAGAACTAAATTATGCTACCTTCTTTCTGCAGCCAAAACGTCTATACTTACAATGGCCACCTTCAAAACTCCAGCCTCCTGGCACAGGGCCATTTCCCTCGTGGTTCTGCTTACTGCGATGTCTTCCAAAAAAAGTGTACCTAAACCACTATTACTTCCACACATTTTGTAGTAAACTAAAAACAGACTCTAAACATGAGCCCGGTGACTTTATAAGACATGCAGTGTTCATTAAAAGAAAAAGTCGCACAAGACCCCTGGCCTCGGCCCCGTGCTGCAGATGCTTGTCTTTGCAGTGGTGTTAATTTGTAGGGGTTAGTAAACAAGTGCAGAAATCCTGGGGGGGAAAAAAAAAAAAAGCAACTTGGTGGGGAAGGTGAGGAAGCACCGGTAAGAGGAGGGGGAGAAAAGAAAGATGCCTGTGCGTCAAGGACTGTTTCCTTCGTCCTGCCTTACCTTTCAGTCCCCTTCTCCTGAGTGACATGGTACTGCAAGGGCGTCAGCCGCTTCCTCAGCTCCTCCTGGGAAAAGACCACCTTACAGTCCTTTTTATCCCTACATGACCCTGCAAAGGGAGAGGATATGGGAGAAGGAGCCTTTTTAGCTTAAATCCTGAATAATTGCTTTGGCAGACGGCCACAGCATAGCTTCTGCATTCACTTGTCAATGACCAGACCGGTCCCTAATGCACGAAGAATGGCTCAGCTGAACTGCAGCTGATTATTTCTTCCAATCCAAGTTTAAAAAAGAATTTTGCTTGAGAGCCAGGTGATTCCACTGGAGCAGTGACAATGTGCTACAGCCAAAGCCCTTTGGTGTGTTATACACTAAACTGTTGCGCACACAATCATTCACAAGAAAGTAACATTTTTCCAACTGTTAAAAAAAAAAAATCCACAAAGAAATCCCAACTACAGCTGAAACATTCTTTACAAGACATCTATATTGGAGACTTACGGTAATGGGCATATGATGTTCAGCCACAACATCCAACAATTGCATTACCCTTTAAAGTAGGCGAAAACCAATTCTAAGTCTTTAGAATTCCAATAAGGTTGATTTAGCTTCTAGTCGCATCCTCATCCTTTTACTTTATAACATTAACCATTGTATTTTTTTCACTGTTGAAGCCCTAGAATAGCAGCCCTGAGGAGCAAGTAATTTCTTTATGCACAAAGCTGTACAAGGTTCAACAATAAACTTCTCATAAAAATTAGGGTTGCAATTGAAATTACCCTCTTTTGAAAATCTCGTCTTATGTTTTGCTTAGTTCACACAGAAAATCCAAGGAGTACATAAGGATTACTGTAAAAAAACACATTTGTATAGTGCAGAAATTCACATCACATCAGGAAAGAAAAAATAACAATAAGGTTGCTTTTGAGAATGAAAACTCCCAAAGTAATAACAGAAATTGCCAAATATTCAAGTAACTTTGATAATAGCTTGCAAAAATTAGCTGACAAAATATGGCAGGGGAAAAGCACTCTAATTGTGAGAGTAATTAAAATATGGTACAATTAGAAATAAACAGTCCTGACAAAAATATTTTTTGCTAGTAATGTATATACACTCATAAAAAGACCAATTGTGTTCCCAAAGTAGAGGGAACAGACCTACCCATCTGTATGTCATTTAGTACAGGAGAGGCAATGGCAGGTTTAAATTACATGGTATTGGATTGCAATTTCCTAACATTGGATGCTTTTCTGCTTTTTTACCTTGAGTCATTACTAAGGAGTGTTCATAAAAAGTAGCTTAAAGCACAGATGCTTGCAAATCATTTAAGAAAAGATGTTTCTTTCTTCCTCCCCCTCTTCTTTTCTCATTTTTTAATGTGTGGGGGTGGGTGAATAGGGGAGAGAGAAAAAGAATAATGCTGTTGGTCACTACCAACTAACCCTAGGAAGTATTTTTAGGAAGAAAAAAGTAAAATTGAAAACATCTGATTGAAGTAAATAGTGCAAACATAAAAAGCTTTACTAGTGAAAGAAAGGTATTGAAAAGCGACTTTATTTCATAGATTAGAAATTACTTTTGATCTAAACATTCTTAAAAACAGATTGTTTTCCACTCTGAGCCATCTCATTAGCTGTGCTGCAGAGCCTTCGTTTTAATGGCAAGCTTTGAAAGAGCGCTGCTGTATGCCTTTGTTAGCTTCAATCTTATTTGGGAGAGGGATAAAGATTTCATTCCAGGTCTCTTTGTTTGTCTTTCAAGAACCACTAAAGCAGTATTCACACAAATTTTGCAGGAATGTGCCCTGTGCCATAGCTTACAAATTATTTGGTTTTGGTGCACTTAAAGGTCACCTTCCAAATTAGCAAAATTTTCCTACATCCTGGCTTTTCAACCTTAAATGTAAATATTGTTTCCTAACTGTAAGTGAGGTTTGTTCTTTATAACATTTGGTTGCTTATTTAAAGATGTCAAACTTTGGAGGTTTTTATTCTCCGAACGTGCTGGGCTCTAGGACTAATAAGTCTTTCAAAGTATAGCTAACAGGGAAAGGAAGCATGTGCATTATATAAATAGCTATTGTTGTGTTGCATTACGCAGCTCAGAAAGAAACTGTTTGAGAGACAGTCTTTCGCCTAGTATTTCAGTACTAAAAAAGCAGTCTAGAGAGCAGCAAAGAATCTTACAAACCAACATCGCTTCACTTTTAATAGTATCTTCCAATTATTTTTTTTTAATTCTATTTGTTCTTTAGATGTTGCAAAAAAAAAAAAAAGCAAACTAAGTGTGACTTCACTTTGGAAAAAGTCAGAGAAAATATTGAATGTTTTAAAGAATGGTCACTATTCCCTCGAGTATTTTTTTCATCTGTTTTGGAAATTTAGTTTTTTCAATCAATGGGTTCACTATACGCACAAGAAAATTTCTATATGCCGCTTGATCCACAACATACATCAGAAGTAGGGAGTATGTTGTAAAAGATTTTTTTCCCCATTGTTTTTAATAATTAACTGGGTGTTTTACAATACAGACAAGTATTTATGTCTACAGGGGAATTTTGCCAAACTGCACTGGGGTAAACTGCAACATACCCCAACAAAGGGCTCTCTGGGTTTGTAATTTAATGGAGTATACATCAGCAAAAAGCTATAGTTGCACTATAAATCCTAAAAGAAATCTCTTGGTCCAGCCCTCAGCATTCAAGAACAGCCCTATTCAATTAATTGCACTTATTATTTAACTGCTAGCAGCAAAAAAAACAGCTCAGTAAATTGATTGCACTATTTCCATATTGCCAAAGAGCCAGGAAGGTAAAGCAAGACTCACCCCTGACTGCAGAGGATGTAAGGATATATTAACTGAAACAGGGCTAGCCTACCAGCCTCGATAAAATGCCATGAATCCTAAAAATTACAGGATGAGATTGTAGCAATACAGTCATTCAGTTACAAAAAAAAAATAACATGCATGAGGGATAAAAGTGCTCAACTTGCAGTAGAAGAGTGGCTGCTTCCGTTTTTTCAACTGTTCCTTTACGGCACATAGGAGATGTCTGCTATATTCAAGCCAACTGTTTGTATCGTGGGTGGGGACAAAGCTATGCAAGTATACATCCAATACGAGAGAAACTGCCGCTAGTAATGCCGCTGTTACCACACTCGTTATTAAAGCAGAGAATAAAGGTGCAGGCTGGTCACCTTCCTCAGCCTGGTTCCCCATAAAAGGGACCGGGTATGGGCTGTGGAAAGGGTTCCCATACAGGCAACAAACTTCTTCAGCAACTCAGGCATTAAGGCAGGCTCACAGTTCATTTGCAAATTATACAGTTCAAGGCAGAAGAGAAAAAAAGGTCATTGGTTTTACAAACAGCATGACATCACTGTGATTACATTTAAGGTGAGAGTAAATTAAATACACTGTGAGACTAATGGAGTCTGGATACATTGGATCTATATTAGGACTCTGGATTGGATCTCACTTGTTCTTTGCAGGTGATGCTTTCAGCAATGACTTTTAGAAGAACTTGGGACAGCTATGTTCCTTAACTCCAGTTAGATCCTGCTGTTAGGAGAGGGCAGACAAAATTCTCTTTAGATTCCACTGCAGGATTGGAGACCAAATTAAATCCCTCTGATCGGCGGAGCTTGGTGCCTTCATTGGGGTCAGCGCTCATTAGAAGAGCAGTGCGCACACAACTGTTCCACAAACAGGCACCAGCGTTTCCACTTGAGGCCACCTGCCTTCAGCCTTTTGCCAACAGTTACAGCAGTCCCAAAGCTGTTAAGATCCTGGAGCAGGATGGAAGGCTTCGTGAAGAAAAGGTGCCAGGCTCACAAATCTTAGTGCATAAACATAAAAAAAAGCTGAGGAGAGTGAAACACCAAGAGAAACCCTGTTGGAGCCTTCATGGCGTTCCTCTGCTTAGGAATGGCTTTTCTGAAAAGCAATGCAAAGCACACTGCCATTTACTATTCACCCACAGACTACGGGCATTTCAGAGTTCGGCTCTTTGAGTCCTCCTCTGTACAAATGAATTGAACAGAAAGTATTTTCTGGGTGTTGACCTGATAATGAAGACATTAAGCATCTCACCTCACATATAAATCCCAATTTCAATTGACCTTTTCAAATCTGTCGTTCGTAACGCAGGCGTGTGCCATTTCCTTCCCTATAAGCAATCACAAGAAAACTAGCAACAAGATATGTCCAGACAGACGGACACAAGTTAGCAGACCGTTACTCCTCACCACTCAGCCCTTCACCTGCTCCAGCGTGCTGGAGGGTGGCGATTAGTGTCTGACATGCCCTGAAATATGGTGGCATTTTGCCTGATGGCTTTCCTTCTTCAAATAGTCTTTTGAACCATTCTAATGATCTTGTCTTATGTTTTGTTGCTTCCTATCACTGAAATTAACGCAGTATTTCAGCTGCATGGAAGACACAGCATACATTTCCCCCCTTCTATGTATGCTGATGTTCCACTAGCATTAATGGACATTACAGTCATGCACCGAGCACATACCATTAAGACTTCCTGAATTAAATACAGCAAGATCAAATGTTCCAGCAGAGCACAGCCATGTAATAAATCGGGCTTCTAGTTTTCAGTACTACTTCTTTTAATATACCCAAGCAGTTTTTTAGGGGGCTTCCAGCACATTTTATTATTCATATACCACCCCAGCCCCAATCCTGCAATGTGACCTGTGTGGGCAGACCCTTGAGACTACGCATAGCTCCAACAACTACATAAGGGTCTACGAATGTAAATCAGATGACAGGATCTGGCTCTAAGTATGCATCTCTCCTCAAAGCCTGTCCCCTCACGAGTGGGTAACACCTTAGTCATCAATGGTAAATTATCTCAAACTGACCTTAAGAGGAATCCTGCAAGGTTAAAAAATATTTGCATACTTTTCTTTAAATAAATATCCTTACATATGCTATCACTAACATTCAGTATTACTAAAAGTGGAATCTCTCGTTTTTATTATTTCAAATTTCATTTACACAGTTTATTCCTCGTTTACAGTTATGTCTCTCTCCGTCCATAGGAAAAAGCAAACGCACAACTCTCTATTTCACTTCTGTTTAGTCCATTCTCTGCAGCCTTGTGAGAATGCTGCAGCGTCCTCTCACTGCAACCAAGCCAAGAACTGCTCATCTAGTTAAAAAAACCCAACTCTTGAAAATGCAAATCGATGCAAACAATTCTATTGGCTTGTAAGTTGGAAAACACTCTTTTACAAAACCTGTATTTGACATGATAGATCTTTTTATAATCCCATCACAAGCCATTTTAAATTGCCTGAGCTTGCTGCTGACTAGGACAGATGCTGCAAAAGAACTCTGAAATGCTGAGAGGTCAAGTTTAAGTAAAATCTAAACTTCATCATTAAAAAAACCCCTGTAAATGTTTCACACGTTGAAAAACAGATCTGGGTTTCTTCTCTGAGGGATGGCTCCTTTGCTTTCTTGCTGTAGGTAGCTAACTCCCACCTGCTGTTGAAATACCATTTGCAGTTTCATGCAAGCATTAGGAGTAATGGGGCGAAGACCATTTCCACTATATTGTGCGTTGAAAATCCAAAAGCCGGGTACCAGGAAAACAGTTACAATTTTGGGTCAAATGCCAGGTTCTATCTTAAAAGAACGCCACCCAAAAATTAACTGTCTTTAAAAAAAATTATTTACTTAACACCCAGGAGGGTCACATGGCCGCAAGGGAAGGGCAAGCCCTGCGTTGCAAATGCACAAGCTTCCCATACAACCAAGTAACAGAGCTGTCACATTTATTTTTTTCACCTTCTCAAGCACTAAAAAAAAAAATCTCCCAACTGATGCATCTCTATGCACTCATTTTCCTTCTAAAGACAGTGCTACTGGAACCCCAGTGGTCCCAGTACAGGCAGCACCTATGGGACCGGAAGCTGTCTTGTTGTTTCCTCCGGTTTGCAAGCATCTTTGCAGCAGATTACGTGGCCAAGATAGCCACGCAAGCCAACGAGACATTCCCTGGAAAAGAAATCTGAAGCTGCCTCCCCTCCCCGTGCATGTAAAAAACATTTAACAAAAAGATTGAACTGTTTTGGGTAGTGGGGAGGAGGGAAAGAAAAACAGCTCCGTTTGTCCTCTCTGGGGATGTCTACTTTACTTCCTTATCTCACATTAATGAAATAAATGTCACTACCAGCCACAATCTTGGTCTCCCAACCTTTCCAAATTATAACCATTGAGGACTCCAACTTCACCCTGCACTGGCCGGGGCTTTTCAAGCTGTCATCTTCACCGGTAGTACAGCAATGGGAGCATGTGGCTGCTCAGCAGAGCCTGGTGAATAGCAGCACCTTCAATTAAGTGAGGCAAAAGCTCATTACATTATAAACTGCCACTTTTGTTAGCCTTTCTGCTGAGATGGCCAAAGACAGAGTGCACAGGGCAGCTGACCTATTTGCCTTACTCTTGGATGCAAACCAGGCAAGACAAGATCAAGATCTATTGGTACAGCAGCGGAGGAGGGAACATTTATAATGATGGATTTCTCTTCCTCTCTCCCCTAACAGATAAAGAGACTTTTGTTTTGCCGATATGATCCTAGCACCTTTCACAGGCACTACATTTGTTTAAATCAAAAACAAGAAAGGCAGAGACACTGAGCACTCTGTATCTGGTCAGTAGATTTCTGTCAGAATCAATAAAAGGGTGCACAACATATGGAAAGGCATTTTAATAACAGCAGAATTAAGCTGAATAATAACAGTGCTTTATGCTACCTTTTGCATTTAAAATATTTCAGTAAGCCATCAAAATAAGTTTATTCACACAGCTTTAATAAAGGTTTAACCCTGCAGCGGAAACAATTAAAAAGTCAGCATTTGCCAGCGGTTACCGCAGTGGTGTGTAGCTTATTGTGGCATTCAGGCTGTTGCTAAATCCTCCTGCTGCTTCCTCCACAATAGTGATGTGTGGCCTGTGAAATGAGCACTGCGTTTCAAGAATCAAGGTGCCGCAATCTATACTTGGGATGGGGGTGGAGGAAAGGAGCAGGGTGGGGGGAGGTCTCTCTTCTCCAGTTCCCCAAAACAGCCCAGATCTAATCCCCTGCAAAACTCAGTTTGTCTCCAACTGTGCAGGAACCCATTTAGCAAAGACACGAGCAGGCACAGCCTGCTCCGTGGCCTTTCATCCCACATCTCCAAGCACTAAGGGTCGTACCCAGCATGAGGACAGGAACAGCTGGAACACACTGTGGTCCAGCTATTGCTCTGCTATGGCCACCACGGAAAACACTGTAGCATCCGCCCCCCACAACCTGCTTCAGGACTAAAGGTAGAGAAACAGCCAAAAAGGTTAGTGGCTGCCAACTTCTTTCCCATGTGGGCCTCCCAGCCTTCCCTATGTTTCTGTAAAATTCAGCCATGATTTATGGGGCAGGAAGATGGGGTGAAGCCCTATAAAAGGACTTCAACAGCACTTGGTTGAACCCTTCCCCTGCTCTGCTCTCCTTGGGACTTCTTGACCCGGGCCAGGGAGTTGAGCAGGGAGTTCTTACCTGCGTTGCACAAAGCTGCCAGTGCCAGACCTGGGCTGCCAGCAGCTACCATCCCTGGAGAACCTCTCCTCCAGCTGGAGCAGGAGGCACCTTCATACCCCAGCCAGGTGCCCTTTCCCAACACAGCTTCTTTTGAAGGAAATCACAAGATGAGACACCTGTTTAGCCTGGCCATCTCTGGGACGCAATTTCTCTCCACTCCTTGTTTCTTCCCAAATCACAATCTGTGCTGTAGCAACCCATGGTTAACCTAAGAGCTAAATTATGGTAACATCCATGTCTCTGGTGCCTGACGTGCATTCCAAACTCTCTAGACCTATTCACTGTACCATCAAATTCCAAGCTTGCACATCCCCTAAGTGACCCCCTTGGATCATCTCCTCCATCACTTCCAAACATACTCTGACTGACTTTAGGGTTCACGTTTCCATCTTGCACCTTTTCTTGCTTGCTCTCTGTCAGCTTAGCAATATCCTTCCAAATTCTCTTTTCTTTTTGTGTGCTGCCATCTCTCCTTTATATCACATTTTTCTCTGCAAGCTTCATCATGTACTCGTCAGACTAAGGACAAAGCCAGGGGGTGCTTTTAATTGAAGGGAAAAAAGTGAAGGCAGTCCTTAAAGGACTTCTCAAACCTCCTGTTATACACAGAGTCTAATATAAGAGAGTAGCTTTTAATGGGAGCCTTTAAAACACAGAAACATAGTTAGTGCTGAAACTTCATCTTTTCCATACTCAACTTCAGCAGAAAACACAGTTAAGCCTGAGCAGCAGAGGGCACAGGAATGGAACGCAGGAAATTTATGAGCTCCCAGAATTAAAACATTCCTGCAAGAAAGGTAGAAACGGCTTGTGGTGGGTCCTTTATGGGAGCAGGAAGGGAAAGCAAATGACCTTAAGAGATCTGTCAGGGAACACATTAAGCAACTGGCTCTGTGCGTGGTGCTGGGAGCACAAGAAAACTTCTCATCACTCCTGTGGTACTCTGTGCCACTGCGGAGCCTCCACCCAGGCAAGGCAGGGACCAGCACCTTCTGTCTATCGAGCAGATGAGGGAGAGCGCAAAACTCTGCCAGAACAGGGAGTTAAAAAGGGCGACAAAATAGGATACAAACCCTAGGGTGCAAACAAAAAGGGTACATTAACTAAGGGTTTCTCGTCTTCTTCACGATCCCAAGTTTTGCAAGCATCAGGCACAATAACAGTGTTAATCCCAATAAGGTATCTACAAATACATTTCACGCTAAACTGTATTAAATAAGATATTCTAGACTGAATACTATGGCAGAAAATAAACATTTGTCAATACAGGATAATTTTTTAAGCAAATGCAGCATCAAATGTACTCCTGTTAAGACAACTATACAAAGGTGATTTTTAAAACCCATTTTCAAGCCATTCCAAAAATATGATAATGTTATGCTCTATTATGATAATGCAGCATTCTACTATCATCTGTCTATTAGGAGGCAGACATACACGCAGACATTTATATAATAATGACGCATGAACAGCTTCATGTGCTATTTACTATTGTGCTCATATACTGCTTGCTTTCAAGACTCTTTTCAAGCATTTATCCAATTCCTCATAACTGCTGGGAGGTAGTAAACTAGGTAATTTGTAAGACCATATTTTAAGTTTAAAAATCTATTTTTCTTCCAAATCATTATTTGCTTCTTTTTTTAATTTAGCTTCATAGAAATGAGTTTTAATTTTTGCCCCCCAACCAGTTCTGAGGAACACATACATCCAGCTGAGACCTTGTATGACATATTTAAACCCAGAGCAAATTTTTACGTTCAAGATATAAACCCCAGAAAACAGGGATTTATAATGAAAACATTGACAGGCATTTAACCATAGCCATACTGGTGGTTTTTGCTATACAACATATCAGTCTTACTTTTATTTTCTTTCAGACCACGTGAAGAGACATCTGTAATAGTACATCTTCGGCGATACACATTATGGAAAGCTATGGGAAAGTTGTAACATACATTATGGAAATGAACATATAAACATACAATATGAAACATTTAGACATACTTAAGTTACACAAAGTTTGACAGTACCTACCATACTTTGAACACGAGTCTTTTCTAGACTCTTCATTGTTAAACCCAGATCTGGCAAACACTAAGCACACAGGTAATTTCACTGACATGCGCAGTTTGAGAGTTCAGAGGGACAAATCCATATGAACAACTCATGTAACTGTTTGCAAGATCTGCTCCAAAAAGTAATCCTTTCTGAGATTACTACTAAAAATTTTTGAGCGTCAGTAATTTTGTCCCCTATTTATTTCAATTTTATGGAAAGACATTATACTGAAACTTGGAATTAACAAAGATTTAGTAAAACAACTTATGAGAAACTACACAATAGACATTTACTTAATAAAGACTTACACCATATGCCCAGCACCATCTTCATACAGATGTATTGTAATTTCATCTAATCCTAGAAAAGTATGGTTTTCTACTAGTAGTTATTTTAGTAATTAAACACTTCACAACAATTTAATATTGTCTAGGACTTTATTATTTCATACAGAAAAAATACTAAGTCTACTCCTGTAATTTCTTCATCATTACTTTTACTTAATTTTACAAGCACCATAATTTTCTTTGATCTACCAGAGAGGAAAAGCCAAATTATCTCATGCAAAAAATGTGATGTAAGCAGCACAACATTCAAAGTGTTAAAGAAATAAAGGATTTTTTTTAAGAAATGAGAACCCATAATAATTAAAAGACACAGCAAAGCAAAGTAAGCTAACTTTTTACTTTATAGCTTGGTGGTCTGCTACAGAAAACATATGTACATGGAATCTGTATAATCATTACTTGTATCAGTTACTTGCTGGTATGCACTAAAGCAGCTGAAGTAGTTTTTACATTAATTTTTTTTTTTTTTTGGAGGGGGGGGGTGGTTGTTGTGGTTTTGGGTGTTTTTTCCAAAGATTTGATTTCTGTGAACAAAATCCTGGCAGGTGCTGACTTCATCCTACATTTCCAAAGAAATTTTGAGCATTCAATTCTAATAAAGTGGGCTAGAGGAGTGACACTTCTACATCACACAACAGACACACTGGAGCTGTAACCATTACTGGAAATGAATAAACCTTGAACCAATGTGAAGGTAGTTTGCGTACGAGCACAGATTGACATGATTTTTCTCAGTGCTCATGCTTTTCTTAAAATACTTGTAAATTGTTCATAAGGTCTCAGGGTGTACTTTTTGTATGAATGATTCCTAAATGGGAAGCTTTTCATATAGCGCTAGGCGTGCAAAACAGCATATGCTTAGTGCCATCTACTGGGAGTGCCTGTCCGTACTCGGACTTTACCATGTCAGCTATAAAAAATGTTAGGGGCAAACCGTGCACTAGGTTTGCACACATTGAAACGTTTAGTCCTAACTTCAGACAAAAAAAATATTTTTTAAAATACAATTTGGAAGAATAGATCCGCACTCCAGGCGCTAATATACAAACAGAAAAAGAGCAAGTAAAAACACTTCACTAGCACAACTGATCCAGTGTAACTAGCACGTGCTTGCAAAATTGTGTTTCAAAGAAGAGACAGAAGGTCATCCCTAATCTAAGATACCTCATAATGTTATTTCATTCATTTAACTTTTGGAGAAAAAAAAATCACTTATTTCTAACCTACAACCATAACTTTATACTACATATAAAGTAAATATTGCATTGTATTACTTTGTTTCTTACGGGAAGGACAGAGGTACCATTCCAAGCACAGAAATTGAAACGATACTTTAATTCAAGTCCTTGTCCTGCAAATATTTAACTGCGCGGAGTTTAAAACTATGTTTCAAAGCCCAATTTACAGCTCTGCCGGCACTTTGTTCCCTTAGGCTGAACGGGCAGGGGTTCCAGAAGAGTAGAAAATCTCCTTCCATATGGAATTTGCCTTTCAACCAGAAGACGACCAAACTCCACACCATTCCAGACTCAGCGGGCACACAGCATGGCAGTATGGTTGCAGGGCTGCAACTCGCACAGCGCTGGGTGGTGGGAAAAGTACTAACTTAAAGCGTTATGTTATAAAAAAGTCATGAGAACTTAGGGCGTTTTCTGTATATTCAAAAGTTAAAGTCACAGTGCATTGTGGCATTTAAGCAGATGTTGGCTCTAGATCTCATTCCCATGTTTAATTTGATACATGCTACACCACTTACTTGCAACCCCCTCAATACACCACACAAAAAAAAAAAAAGCAAAGCAAGCCTACGTTAATTTATAAGCATCTGGGGAATTTAGATTACTCTTAAAATATGTGAGATATGTGATTGTATATTATTCCACTGTTAACAGATGAATTTGGGTTTTTTATATATAAATATATATATTTATTTTAAGTAGCCAGTCAGTGGAACTCAATCTATTAATGTTTTGCACAGTTATGGATCAAAGGGACAGGAATAAAAAGTAGTGTTATGAGGTTTTTATTCCAAAATGTGACTACTGGATTGTGCCTGAAAAACAACTTGAAACACTAGCTAACCTAATGCTTCACAAACAGGTATGTGATAGAAAAAGCCTCCCACGGGCTGTGCTTCTAGCTGACCAAATTTGAGATCTCCTTTTCAGAGCAGGAACAAAACGGCCAGAAGATTGAGCGCCCCCATTTTAAGGTAGACATCAGCCATATGAGCAGGCATCAAAAGGTGCACAATGAGGGCTAAGGAAATTTGCTTACCCTATATTTTTAGGATTTTAATTCTGGCTCAGGAGCAAATATAACAGGAAACAAAGGTCAGGCTGACACAATGTGGGCTATTCTCTCTCTTCCTCAATATGTGTTTGCAGCTCCTATCTAGGTTAATGGGAATTTTGTGCGTATGTGGAGGGAAACAGAACACAAATGTTGCAAAAATTGGACTCAGATTTAGTTCAAATAAAGTGTAATCAGCTTTAGAAAAATCCATCAGCTTGAAAACTGATGTCTTATCACTAAAAAAAATCTTTAAAACATCACCTCCATATGCTTGTTAAGTCCAGCTGTGGGAAAAAGTACTCGTAACATTTTGTACCCTTATGAACCAGTTGTGAGTGTAGTACAAACACCCACGCTGGTTCTTTTTTGATGATTCAGCCAGGATTGTATCTTTTTTATTTGGGTGTCGAGAAAATTCCTAGTAACGTTCACAATTAACTCAGTGCAGCTTTTATTTTCTCCTACGTAACCATGCATGCTGACGTTACTATGCAGACATTACATATATTGTTGCTGTTGAAGTGAAGCATGAAATACTTCTTAGGTTCAAGGTTTTCATGATATAACCAATTAATGGAGATGGGGTCTTACGGCACCCTTCACAGAGCTAGTGGCAGAAACTGAACATTATATGAAATATGCAGCTGCATCTGGGCATTAAATTGCATGTTTCCATTTATTTATTTAGAGAAGCGTCACATAACTAAAGAATATGCTGTCAGAGGAATAAAAGAATTACATTTTAAATTCTGGGCACATTTTGGACATCACTTTCGGTGCAACATATTTTTTTTATAATAAAAATGTAAAAAGGGACACATGGAGTGTATACTGCTAAGGATTTTGGAAAATATTTTTAAGTCCTATGATTTAACAGCAATCCATATGCTAAATTCTGTCAAGCATCTTTTAAAAAAAATCATAAATGTCATCGAACACAACTGATTTTCAATTTCATTCCACTGTCCAAAGAATGAGGAAAATAATGTCAAATTTGAGAGAAAAATATGTTGGACAAGGAAGTTGGAGAGCATTTCCAAGCATCCTCAAACCTAGGATATGAAAACCCTCACCCAAGCCAGTGACTTTTACCAAAAAAAAGCAAACAAACTTCTGGTTCAAAGGAAAACTTAAACAAACCAGAGCAACCCATAGCACACAGTTTCCTGCAGCAGAGACACCCATTCCTAAAAGGGCCTTCATTACGCATGACGCAACAAGCAGCACCCATTCAACCTGAGGGAAGCCCACAGGCTCGCAGGGCCACTGGCTGGCTCTTTGTCACCAAATGCAGCAGGTTGAATGCAGACATCACTGTGATATCCTCACCAACAAAACCAGAGGCAAAGAACAGGGGCAAGAGCTGAGTAGGGAAGAAAAAAAAAAAAAAAGAAAAAAAAAAGATGAGAACAAATTAAAACATCAAAAATGTTAAGATACATTCACAGAAAAAACAATGCTTACAATTTTATGAGACCACCACATGGAAGTACAATTCTAAATGCACTTTTCTTAGTAAGATTAGCCCATTTCTGACACACACATTCCTAATATTTTGATATATATTATGTAGTATTCGGTGAAACAACTTTCTACGCTAGCAAGTGAGAGGGAGGGGTAATTTTTATAGGAAGCATTCACAGCAGCTGCTTTAGATAGCTAACTTGGAGCGACTCAGGGTAGCAACCTACGTGGTCACAAGTGCAGAGGTTCTACGGGAGAAACCACAGGACCTCAGCTAGATAGCAGGAATCCT
>NW_009649036.1:3918809-3919762 GCF_000708025.1 Charadrius vociferus
TAAAGCAAAATCACACTCCACAACATTTCTGAATGGTGAATGCTGGAAACCAGTCATTGCTAAAAATTGTTCTTTTGATGACTTGTTTGAGGAACGTGACATTTCATTGTAATAAACTTGCCAGATATCTTAAAACCACGACTTCTTTTTTTTTTTAAAAGGCAGGAAATAATTCGCATTGTAAACTGTCCATGAGATATATTTAAACAATCTTCCGGCCAGTTTAAATATAGCAAACAGAGATGGCAGTCGCAAGATTTTATTTTAGAAGGCTTTAATGCATAAATACTAATTGTTTCGTTTAGCCACGATAGGAAAGAGGAAACGCAGCTGCCTTATAGCCCAGCCATTCATAGCTGCAGCTCGCTTCAGAAGATTATGTGGCATCAGGGACCGGAGCCAACCCCCACCGAAGTCAATAATGAAGCTCTCACGGACTCTGGTGGAAGCAGGATTAGGCCCCAAGTGGCTAATAAGCAGCAAGGCAGAGCTCCCTGCCTCCTCCCAGGTGCCCTCCTTCTTTTTTCAGTGTCACAGCAGAAGGGCTGCAGGATGGCAGGGCCAAGAGCAGGGCTCTGTCCCAGGCATTCCCCCCCAACCCGGGAGAAGCTGAGCACGGTCTCATCCTGCAGAACAAGCACGTAGCGCCCAGCCACGCGTATTAGCAAACCACTCCGGACCGTAGCTGACGGAAACCCGCTTGCGTTAACACGCCGGAACTCTGACTTCCCCGAACTAAACTCGCTGCGAAACCCAAACACCTCCGTGCTGCTGAACGGCGCCAAACGGGGACGGGGGGGGGACGGACAGAAGGTGGGCGCTGGACTGCGGACAGCCCGAGAGAGCCATTTCTCACAAGGTCATTGTCACGAGTGACTGCAGAGCTGCTTAAAAATGAAAAATAAAACTCTTCCCCAGCGGAGCACCGGCTCATGAAAGACCGACCGGAGGTC
>NW_009649036.1:3919957-3925941 GCF_000708025.1 Charadrius vociferus
CGAAACTCTCAGCTGCGCGACTTTCCGGGGCGGTTGTTTCAGACCCGCTGTCGCGACAGCCGTCCTGGAGGTCCGCACCGGGTCACCGTCCCCTCGTGCATCCCTCGGCCCACTGACACGTTGCTCCGTGGTCCCGGAGTGACCTCCCACGCCAACACCGCGTCCCTGCTCTCCTCTCTCAGGACTGTAACTCCCTCAAGTGTAAACAGTTTAAAGGAAATTATTTGAAATTCCCGAGGATTATAAAATAGATCCCGACCTCTTGAAAATGTCAAGTATTTCAGCATTCACCAAAATGCTGTTATTTAGTCTCAAGTATTCATAAAGACTCAGAGGATATATAAGTCCTGAAAGCCCAATAAAATATAACTGAGCGTTCATGAAAGTATTTTATTGCAGTTAACATTTTATTCTTCTATTGCTGACGTTTTGATCACTATTTTTATTTACTCTGTAGGTTATCGCTATTTTTATTTATTTAATCTGTAGGTTACAGCAATGTCCAGTAGTTTGAAGCGGGAGGGGACCTGCTGGTGCCAGGTACTGCAGGCACCCAAACACCAGCCTTGCCGCGGGGAGCATACAGAGCAGCATTAAGAACTGCTTATAAAGAATCAGTAAAGAGAAGAGCAAAGTCAATCTCCCTGCAATTAATGCATTTGGTTTGGAGGTGCGTCACACCCCCGTCTGCCCACTGCATGGGCACAGAGAACAGGCTGACAGAGAACAACGGCAACGTTCTTGTGAAAGGTGAAGATCTTTCCTCTGCTCTTTCTGCAGCAGACGCAAGGTCGGCCATAGCCTTCACCAGGTTCAGGAACTGGGTTTGTGCCTCAGACTTATTAAACGGGAACAGCCAAAGCACAACAAAAAACATGGCAGGAAAACACCATCCTGGAAATAACATTGTGAGTTGTTTAAACTCCTGCACTGTGCAAACCCAGACCTTTCCAGGTTAAGCAAAGACCCCGTGCTGGTGGTGGAGGCGCCTGGCTCAGCCCTGAGGGAACCTCGCCGTGCCAGCACAGCACCCCACCTCGCCAGCGCCGTGCTAACGTGTCTGTCACGCGCCTGAGCCATGGCAAGTAGTGCAGCGTTGCGCCCCCACCACTCAGACTTGTCATCCCCACATCTTTATTACAGCACTGCAACGTGACACTTTTCTGGTGGGACAGATGCTCCAAGAAGAGGTGAGAGCAAAACTCACAATCCAGGGAAGGGCATGTTGCTTTTATACATCACTGGCTGTTTGGTGGGTTGGTTTGGTTTTTTTGTTAAACACACGCCGCTTGCTGCACTGCCTGCAACACCCAAGACACTGCTGGCTCCTCCACAGTTGTCCCCCGGTTCCACCAGACCTCTTGGAGGCCCTTCACCACACTTCACTCTTTAGCCTAGCACAACATGGGCCAGCACAGATCTCTCATCTGTCTGGCTCTCATGAGACGGACACTATGCTCAGAGGTAACCTGTAACTCTTCTAAATATAGACCATACAAATACAGCACTATGTCATTAGGTGGCCTTCAGAAGCCTTTTGCTTGGAGGATACACATTGTAACTCCAGGAAAGCCTTCCTTTTAGGATATTGATATCCTCACGTCGATGTATGTGAAAGTACTGCCAGCTTTTAAGAGCTTCTATATTGTCAATTGCAAACATTCAGAAATCACAAGTTTGTCCCCAAAATAAACATGATTTGTTAAAAAGTAACGTAGGGGGTCTGTCAAATTTGTCCTTCGGAAATTAAGAACTTTGTACCTTCTCAGGTTATGTTTTCTCAACCTCTGTCTGCAACTAGAGAAATTTCTTTGGGGGAGGGACAACTTGGGAGATTAAATTCTGATATTATCACATCTTGCTTTTAAGAGCTGTAAGACAAACATCAAGGGTCTTGGGAGCTGATAACACTACTGGTTTAAGTTTTTCCATATTCAGTGTTCTTCCTGACAACTCAGGTCCAGAATTCGTAAAATTACACGAGAATCCCAGCTCTCACAAGAAAACCGTGAAATTTTAGACCTTTACAAGTAAATTTAACGCAAATTCTTAAGGGAACAATCGGGTTTTTTCTTGCCCCAATAATGAGACCTTAATAGTGTGAAGCTTCTACTTCTTTCCCCAATTTCCCTCCCCCCACCCCCAAGTCTCTGGCCCCATTTTGAGGGCAGGAAACAATTAGAGATAGGTACACACTACCCAGAGAGCCAGGCTCTTATGTCAGGAATTTCTATGTCACTGGAAAAAAGCAAAAGAGCAAAAATACTGCCACAGTGGAGAAACCCAAACAACCAGAAGTTAGAAGACAGTAAAGGCTTGTGAGTCTTATATATTTGAGTGTTACATTAACAGTTTAATTTGAATTACTATTTGTTTTGTTAAGTTTCTCCAGTCCAGCAATAAGCTCAAACCGTTGTTTTGCAAAGGTTTTATTTATTTAATTATTTTTACATAAATCAAACTATAACCAAATGTTTCACTGATAAAGTTTAGTTGAATATTTAATATATACATTTATTCCAGCCTTAGCATTTGGATTTTTTTTTTTAATCTGTTTGGCTTTTGCTCCCCTAAAGCTGCTGCCAGCCAGAGTCAGCAGATGGAAAAGAGCAACGACCGAGCACTGCCGAGCAAAAAGTGCAGCCTAGAGAGAACCACATGAGCAAGTATTTCAGTATATCATGGATTTCTGTGCCTGAACTGTTATTTACTCCCTAGTCATGTTCCCTTAACACATTCTCTGCTGATGCCAAAGCCTTTGGTCTCTCCTGCTCCCTGCATTGCATTTGGTAGTTTTTAGGGACTTTACTATTTGTGGTAAATGTCTTAGGTTTGTCATGGTGTGTGCAAGGGGGGGTGGGGAAAGGCAATGTTTAACAACTTATAAGGAGATGTTTAATGGGGTCTGATCCAATAACCATCACTGAGCTGCCAGCTGTGGCAGGAGACTGGAGCACAGGAAAACTTTTCAGCAAGGGGATGAGGACTGCCAGTTATGTACTGGAGAAAGGAGAAGGAAAGAGTTCCAGTTGCCCCTTCCAATTCAACAAGATCTCTGATCCTGAAACTAGCAACCGTCGCAGCGCACAAAGCGTTCTCCTCACACAGATATACCTGCATGCCTGGGGTAACCATCCCTTCTGTCCTGGCGTCCCAACAGCCTGCTAGAACAATGAGGCGGCAGCCTTCAGCCCTCAAAAACCATACACCCTGGGAATACGCATTTGTGCCTTATAATTATACTTAACAGACAACTGCATGCTTCAATGCATTGTACTGTATTTGAAGTATTCGGCACAAAATTGTAAAGGTAATTGACAAAACCTCTGGAAATTCACCTTTAAAGAGAGATTTCAGGCTCTGGATTTTCCTGTGCTTGTACATCCACTGATAATGGAAACAAGGTGTCTTCACAAGTTTGTGATTCGCTATTAAAATACCTTGCAAAAGCTCACTATCTGATGAGAGTAAAATACTTTTTACTCATTAACAGCTCACAACATGCAGCAAAACATAATTATGAATACAAGCTTCTCAAAGGCTTATCAAAGAGGCATAAAATATTTTACTAGAAACTAATTTTGTTAGCCTTACAGGTCTACAAAAGAACTGTAGCATTTAACTTGCATGCTTGTCTGCATATACTTTTATACTTTTTTCTCCCCCTTACACAATGCTGGCTTCTCAGTTACAGCCACAGAAATCAGAACTATTAGACCTGAATTCCCACTTCACTTTTAAGGTTCTCAATTAAAGCGTGTTCTCCATAGCTGTTTGTGCTGGAATGTGCAAACTGAATGGCAATCCAGTCTACTTCTAGGAAGTTTATATTGTGCCCTGATAAAAGAGGTAATAACTGCCATACCTCATAATATTTGAGTGGAAAACCAGGAAACATCAAGTTTTAAACTTGAAGTTAGTGCTACCATTAGAAAGGAGTCTAAACGGTGAAGTTCCAACCTTTTTGCTGTCTTGAATTTTACGTATTCTCTTACGCTGGATTTTGTTTTCAAATCCTTCCCATAACAACTGTGTGTATTTATCCTAGAAATTCAAACCTAAAATATACACCTTTCTGCAATACAGAACACACAGTCTAACACATAAAGAGATTTTCAAATATCAGTTTGGCTAACACACGCTTTAGGATACTGTCAGATCCAGATACAGATGTTTCAATGGCCCTTACTTACAGGAATGATCATTTGCAGAGGAAACAGAAAAGCGCTTTAACAGAGTATATTCACTGTCTCACAACATGAACTAGAGCGGTCGTTCCTGCAGCTGCAGAGCAAGCAGGGCTGGAGCGGGAGCACGCCTACCCAGGCACACCAAGCACAGTGTGGACGACGGCTGCTCAAGCTGGAGAGGCACAGGAGGCCCTTCTTGTGCCCCACAGCTCCCTCAGGGTACCCAGAGGCCAGCCCTGTTTATCACATGAAACAAGGTAATATGGCCCAGTCTATTAATGATATTGATGTATCTTTTTCGTATTCTAGCTGGGAAGCTTCAGTAGCAGTATCTTCTATATTCATCACTTTAACAGCTGGAGTAGGGGAGGAAGGAGAAAAGTGCTGAGGTTGAGATCAGACAAAGGAACAGCATGGAAGCACTCCTCACCCTATTGTGGGAACACACGCACTCTTCACCTGCTCTCCCCGTGTCCCACTCTGTGACACACAGTGACAAGCGAAGGCCTAGGGACTAACCACCCTCCATATTCCATCCCTAGGCTGCGTGTAAGTTTCCCACTGAGGTGAATCAGATCTTTTTAGGAGTGCAACCTCTAGTCTGAGCTTTATTACCCAGACTTTGCTCATCCATTTAAGAAAGATGAGTTTCCCACAACAGATTTTAGATTATCGTGCAGGCCAAAGTGATTATCTTTCCAATAAAATAACCATTAAAATCTTGGAAAATAAACCAGATTCTGAAGCCTTTGCACACAATTCAGGATAATTTCACTGACTTCAACTGTTGCGAAAAAAATATGCTCTATAAGGAGGTAGAGCTCCGTACGTCTGTGAGTTTGCCTTTATATTAGAATGGTTAACCAGAATAGAAAATATTATTTATACTTATAAAAGAAAACCACTACATCTGAGCAGAAAACAAAGCGCTATATTTAATTTTCATTTAATTACTGAATTAAGCTAACATTCTCTCTGGCATCAGCTGCCAAAGATGGGAAGGCCACAGTCTTTTTGTATGCTGAACCAGCCACTGCATTGCTCCCCTCTCCAGCTAGCGAAAAACCAGTTTGGCAACAAAGCCGCTGGTGTAACTGAAGCCCAGAGGTGTGTCCAGGGGCCAAATTAAAAAGGCCTGAGACACCAGAGGATAATGAAAACAAAGGGGTTTTTGAAGGCTGTACCCTCCTGAAAAGCGAGAAGGGGAAAGGCGCATTAATGCCTCCCTGTTCTGCAACTGCTCCCATGAAGGAGAGAACTGCGAGGTTGAATTCTCCTTATTTTACTACGTAACGTTTGCACACAGCAGGGCAGTGGTACTGTCCCGCTCTGAACAGCCAAAGGACATGGCCTCGTACAGCGGTGATGAGGAGGACATCCCTGCTACACTGAGTACAAGGGGAGAAGGGAGTTAATTAATTCTCCTTTTCAGTAATACAAAAGTTAAGAGAGTGCTTGCAGAAGGAACCCTGGCTTGGTCTTTAGGGAGGGGTGTAAAATGGAAGGAGATTTCATTAGTGTACAGACGAGACACTGCAAGCCTTCTGGGCAAGGGATGAAATGGGAAAAGTGGAACCGCAGAGAGCCAAGAAAAAGCGGCGAGACCCCCAAGGAGAGGAAGAGACTAGACAAGTCAGGAGTCCCCAAGCCTGGGACGGAGGAGGATCCTTGGCTAAGGGCAGAAACCAGCGAGTCTCTGAGCCTTGCAGGCGCTCACACATCTGTCATTTGCAGATTGTTTCCCAATAGTTATGACTGGCAATACTTCCCAAAGGAGAGTAAATATAGGTCAAC
>NW_009649036.1:3926005-3937731 GCF_000708025.1 Charadrius vociferus
ATTCCTGCTCCTCCCAGATCTGATGCACTAAAATAGCACCGAGCTGCACTTTCATTTTCCCCAAGTTGGTAGCCTGCCAGCATACAGCCCATTCCTTTTACGGCAGTGAGTTTATAACTGCAATGGTCATAAACTATTCTTAAAGAGGTCTTTTCTGAGAATCACGATCCTTTCAACATCTTGAAAAATATCTAATCTTTTCCATTCCAGGCAGTCCTCTCCAGCTCAGTGGTAAAGATTTAATTGCTTCTGGTGCTCAGATGATGAGATACAAGTGTTCTGGAAATAACCTTTTAATTTAACAATTCCTACTGGCAAGCCTAAAAGCTTTTTGCGCTGCTCACCAATAAAGAAATTATTTTCAGTACTAGAAGAGAAAACAAAGTTTTAAAACTTCTGTGTTACTGCTGTGGATGGAGCTACCAAAGAGTTACCATAGCACTGAAGACATGAGACCTATATTTACCATCAGGTTGATTTCAGTAGGTATGCTCTCCCTCTCCACCAATATTTTCCTTGTCAAGCTTGCTAACACAGCAGAGCTAGCAAGCTTTCTCTTCTCTTAATTTGTAATTCAGGACAAATCCCATACATCATTTATCAGAAGGTGAAACACAACTTTCTTTTTTAGTAGTGAACAGAAGCCCTTCAACAGGAATTTCTATTCTGCTTTTCTGAAACAACGTTGTACTAGTTTTTGCTTCTCAAAGAGAAAAAGACTAATTTTGAAGATTAAACAAATACATCATTTGGAATTGGAGTTCTTTTAAATCATGTTACACAGTGCTCTGCAACTCAGCGGACTTCTTCCTCGGCTTACAAAGCTTATTTGCCTGGGTAACCATACACAATAGATATGTGATACGAGCCATTTCTCTTAGGTAGAATATCTCATAAAAATGCAGCAAAGAGAAAGCCTCCAGCTGAGAACTGGTATGACTTAACAGGACTTCCAACCTTAAACATCGAAAAAGTACGCTCTTTTGAAAAGAACATTTTCTCACTGGTTCCTAAAATGAGACGAGCAGGAAAGCAGCCCTGTAGCAGTTCGCTGAGCGTGCACTCCTGTCCCCACAGCACAGATGGGCTGTGGTGCAGGAGGTGTGAAGGAAGCTGCTGCTTCTGCTGCACAGAGAAGCTGAATTCTGAAACATCGCAGACGAGTTTACATTTGATGACCCTGTTTTATGAGGCACTGTAAGGAAATGTAGAAACGACACTTACTAGTCCACCGAAAGAGACAAGGTCCCTGAACACATCAGAGCTAAAACCAGTTGTGATTTCAGCTGTGGTTTTGGCCTCTGATTTAATGAGCTCTCAGAGTAAAATCTGTATCAGGTAATAAAAAATCCCAGAGAAACAACGCTCCCTGCCACAACAGAAAACTAAAGCATCCTCAGTGCAGGATCACATGCCATGGGGTTATTACAGTGTATATAGGAAATTACCAACAAATCACAGAATCATAGAATGGTTTGGGTTGGAAGGGACCTTGAAGATCATCTAGTCCCACCCCCACTGCCACGGGCAGGGACACCTCCCACTATAATCAGTAAGTCTATGGCCAGCAGATTTTTAAGAGATTTAAAACCCTCTTAATTGAAAAAGTGGTTGGTGCTAATATCTATCTACATTTATATACACATAATGTACATCTAAACTACTAGAAAAATAAACTTCTAGTGCAAAAGACACACATAGACCCACATCCTACCCAGATATCAGCCTGTGTCATTTCACTCAGCATTTAGTTCCTCAGCACAAACCATTTGATGGCTGAATTATCTCCCTGCATTTTTATAATTTACTACATGAGAAAATAATTTTTTTAGATTGGATTGTGAACAAGACCTGAGTATTGTCTCATATTTTGTAAAAAAATCTTATAAATAAAGCATTAGAAAATTAGGTTTAGAAAATTTAGTTACGATCTCTCTGTTACCTAGCATGACTGCATTTCAGACCAATTCAGGTTGGTTGTTTCTTTTTTTATCATCTCAGCTACTAGAAAAGCATTTCAAGTTAAAGACATCATAGCTGCCAATCTCTCCCCAGCAGTCTCCCTTACATGGAAATTTTCTACGTGGCTTTCTCTAAAAAACAATACCGCTCATCACCACAGAGAGGAGCCATCTCCCTTTCATAAAATTAGGTATTACAGTCTCAGCTATCCTTCAAGCAACATCCTTCAAATAACATCCTCAGCACACAGAAGTCTATGCATATGTCAACAGAATAAAAGCACTCTTTAAAAATGTACCTTTGATCACCCATATTGTGCCATGATGGTATGCAGAGCAGCCTTATGAATATACAAGAAAACCTCAGCCTTTTATCCAAAAATAGTTTAAAAAAATATAGCATGAAGAAATTCTGATACTGCACAAAAAAACATGTAAGAATGGCTCACACACTGTAATGGGAACATTATCCATCCTAAAAACAAAGAACCTTTATGCAGTTGAAAAAAAATACATCTAATCCATACCAAAATAAAATTCCATGAAGTAAAACAGAAACTCGTAAGTCTTCCCTAGTCAGAGATGTACTTTTATTTTTGTGCATAGCCATGAGAAGACACTACAACAAATAAGTAAAGAGTATTTATCTTTAAATCTTCTTTGAACTTGCAGTACAATCAGATCAGTTAATATTGAATGTCAATGACTGAAAAGTGAGCGAGCAAAGAAAACTATTTCTGTCCTAACAGCAATAAATTTCATTCAAATACAAAGATTGATTTTAAACAACTGCCCAAGGTGGTTTAGCTAATATTTTTTTTAAATTTCTGTAACACCATTTTCTTAAAACAAATCTTCCCTTGGTCAGGCTATCATTAAGTACATTGATAAGCAAAAAATATGTAACTTTACAGGAAATTTTCGGCCACTATTTAATAACCAGGATTGTATGTACATCTACCTGTGTTTAGGTAAGTACAGGGATAAAAACATTTATTCAGGATTCTTTTTCCTTCTTACAAATGTCCAAAGACAAACCTTTTTTCAATGAAAAATGTTACCTGGAGCCTGTGTAGCTGAATTCCGATTTTCATTCCAGTGCAGTTTAAAAATGCACAAACATAGCACTTCAGGTTTTTTAATTAGCTAAATATATTTACATTGGATGTGCGGCATAAGCATCCACACCTCTAGGCATCCAAAAGCTATTTTTCAATTCACGAACAAAAGAAGTATTAATTCTAGCTAAATATATTACTTTAAAACCGGTTTTGATTATTTCCCTTCTCTTGAATTCTCTCTCAAATGTCCAGAATGTGAAGCTGTGTCTTCCACCTCTTTTAACTGTCAGAAAATATTAAGTCCTACAGCTTCTCAATTCCCATTTCCCAACCCTGAATGCATTCAAAAGACGACAATACTCATCCTACACCTGCCAGCTGTACTCGTAGCCAACAGTAACCATGCAAAACATTTCTGCGCAGCAAGAAGTACTTACCTTCGGAAAAAAACATAAATACTTTCTCCTGCTCTGTTAGAGTGAGGGGTAATCTTGGAGTTATCTCCAGGACTAGCTCCCGCTGCCTCAGCCTTGAGCCACCTGCAGGCAGGGATGATGCTGCCAGCCTGCTGATGCCAGGGCTGGCAGCAGCCCGGCAATCCTGCTGGAGTCCCCCCAAATGCACACACCAGGGCTGGCAGCAGCCTGGCAATACTGCTGGAGCCCCCCCAAATGCACACACCAGGGCTGGCAGCAGCCTGGCAATACTGCTGGAGCCCCCCCAAATGCACACACCAGGGCTGGCAGCAGCCTGGCAATACTGCTGGAGCCCCCCCAAATGCACACACCAGGGCTGGCAGCAGCCTGGCAATACTGCTGGAGCCCCCCCAAATGCACACACCAGGGCAGGCAGCAGCCCAGCAATCCCACTGGAGTCCCCCCAAATGCACACACCAGGGCTGGCAGCAGCCGGCAGTCCTGCCAGAGCCCCCCCAGTTGCATACGCCAGGACTGCCCGTGCCCGCACAGCTGGCTCACAGGGTAGGCACACTGCTCAGTTCAGCTCCCCTCGTTTGGAGGGTTACGGGGAAATCAATGCAGCTGCCAAGTTCGTTCTCCTCTTCCCTCAGGTTTTTATTAGTCTCAAGGCTTTGTAGTTCAGCTTCCCATCTGGTTCAATATTCTAAGACAAATTTGGACGTTTTCTTTGCATAATCTGTTCTTAAAAGTGACATCTGTTCCACTTCCTTCAGCAGAGGCAGAGCACAGCACCCGCAGGCAGCCCCCTCCTGATGAAGCCTGCTGTCAGGAACTCCATTAAGCCTTGCCCCAAAATACAGTTTGTTTCTGTCCCACTTGGACTCGCACTCCTAAAAAGGAAATCCTACACTTAAAACATCGGGACTCCCTCTTTCCCCTCTTGGTCCTGACATTTCACACTACTCTCACTGACACATTAGTAATTCCTCAGCAACTCAGCTGTGCCCCCACGGCATTCTCCATCCCCAGCATAGCCCCATTCCCCTCCCACAGTTCACTTCAGCTCATCTCGGTGCTGAGCGAGCAAGCCTTCAGCACCCCTTATCAAAAATAAAATGACAAAGGACGTATCAGCTCTACATCCACCTTAAGGTTTTTTGAAAGAATAATTACTGGTCAGAATTCTGATATATTTGTTCGGTATGTTATTTTTATAGCATTAGTATATTTGTACAGAAAGATTCTCATTCTCTTACATTTGTATGTGTATTTAGATATTCAGAGATAGAACTTATCGAGACGTTTGGAAATTTTATGTAGTTGCTAGGCAAAACAAATAAGAAAACTAATAAACCATAAGCTATGATCAGCTAAGGCCATCTGCAAATTTCACTACTTGTAGACCCATACAACGAAAGCAACACACACAACAGATTATCAGGTTGGAAACAGGTTGACTGCCCAGATGACCTTCCATGGCAGTATATTTGAGGGATTTTTTAAAGAAACAACAAAGATAATCATATGAGGTAGTTGCAGTGACTACTTTCAAATCTTTGAAATCTGTTGCACAGACATTTCTCTGCACCCAAATTGTCGGTGGAGCATGACAGTCCCTTGGATCTGTTATCAAAATCTATCAAGCGTTCCTTCTCACTCTTAGGAACTCACTTCAGGTGCTTTACCTGGATAAATATGAGACTGACTATCAGAAATTAGGGGCACTGGTATTGAATCACTATATTCCCAGACCGTGGAGCTAACTTGTGTGTCTGCAACCTTTGTCTAGCTTGCTCTTCCTCCTCTGATAGATTAGGAAATTTATCTTACAGTGTTTGGGAAACAAGTTGGGGCAATTGTTCAGAAAGGAGCAAGCACTTTGGAGGATTTTTGAAAGGCTTTTGCCTTTCCAAAAGCTCAGGAATAAACTGCCAATGTCCATTTTTAAAAAGGGAGAAAAGAGTTACTGGTGAACTACATGGCCATAAGCCTACCTTCAACACCCAGAAAGCTTTTGAAACAAATTACTAAAAAATCCATGAACAGGCAACTGAAAATTAGAAAGCAATAAGCCACCAAGATTGACTTGCCAAAAACTATCCCCATCAACCAACATACTTTCTTCCTTCTATTCTACAGGCAGGAGGAAAGCAGTAAATCCAACAGATCTCAAATATAAAATACCTTTTGACAGAGCAAACTGGAAAAGTACCTTCCTTCTGGATCAAGGATAAGATGGGTGCAGAGCTGCTTGAAAAAACACACTCGCTCAGCGCTTCTCTACTGACTAGGGTCAAAACCCAGCAAGCAGTCTTACTCAAACTGCAGTGACACCAACCTGTAAGGAGTGTGAAGCACTCTAAAGAGTTGAGCAGAAGTCAAGATGGTCTTAAGAAATTGCAGCAATGGTCAGAAATCAGTAAGATGAAATTCAATATAGCCAAGTACAAAGAACCAGATTTGGACTTTAAAAGAAATCCTCAAATACACAAAACCAAAAGGAAGAATACCAGACCAGCAGCAGTACCGCAGAAAAGGATGTCAAGGTTACAGTGACAATAAATTGAGCCAACAGTGTCAAAGTACTAAAAAAAAAAAAAAAAGGCAAATGACAATCTGGAGTTTATTAAAAAGAGAAGCATAATACATAATAGCTGGGGCTGGGAAGGAATCTGCGCTCCTCAGCAGCAGTGAGGTATCAGCTGGAATACCCTGCTGGTTTGGGATGTAGGACAGAGACAACTGAGGAAAGTCCAGAGGAGAAATAAAAAAAAAAAGAGTGGTTCAGAAAAACAAACTCTCACAAAAATTTTTTAAGAACTTGGTTTGTTTAGTCTACAAAAGTGCCCGTGGAGATGGGATAATGGTCTGAAAACCTGCATCTTGTCTTGAACAGCATTACATCACTCAGCTATTAACACTGTCTATATTACTGTCATAGGTATTATTTGACTGTCGTTAGATAAAAATGTACTACTCCATAGTTCATAGGTAACAGAGCAACAAAAAAGGCTTGTTATCCCCCAGACAGCTACTGCATTTCACATTTTAAGGGACTTCATGGGCAGAGTCTTAGGGTCTTGCAAAGTAACTGTTTTAATCCTGCCCAGCATGGTTCAACAACTGGTACAATCCAGCACCTCTCTGAAGTTCAGAGGCAAGTAGCAAAGCTGCCTCGTGGTTTTGGATGAGGGACGCCACGTTCTGTAGAAGATTAGAAACCAGCAGCGTCCGGTGGGTGCCTTCCCGAGTAAGCCACTAATTTGCTACACAAGTAGGTGGAGATCTTGGCCCTTAGTGTGCTTGCTTTTAAGTAAAAGTAAGAGCACATGGAACAAGTGTGTACACAGACAACTTGGTTTCTCTTATGAAAAGAGATGTTAAAAGGTGTGCTGTCAGCACAGAGTATTTTTCCACTGTATATACAAAAGACCTAATGAAACACTGATTTTAATCCAGAAAAAAAATAGGAAAAAATAAGGATAAAGTCTAAAAGCACAGTTCCCACAGCAAGCTGTTAAATACTAAGGCTTTGACCAACAGGGCTGATTTTCTGTAGTCATTCGAAAGCACAGATGATAAAGCTATAGAAAACCCAAATCACTCTATTTATGGAGTTCCTGAATTTTCATCTCAGGGCTTTAACTTTACACAGTTGGCTGATCCACCTCAACCTTCCCACCTGTCCCCGAGCTGGCAGCCTATGCATCTGTTCCTGTCCTACTCCCTTCTCTCCCTCAAACTCGTGCTATGGCTACTGACAGTGCCATTGGTGTGAAGGAGCAGAAGCCCAACCAGTCTGATCTGCAAGCCTTGGTTTCAGTATCATAAGACTGGATCAGTGCACTGCTGGATCACACGCTAGTACAAATTCGACTTGAACTGGGTATGAGCTGTGACTGCTCATCATCAGGACACATAAGGAGGGATCTGCATTGGTTTTATCTTTAATATCAAGCTTCTTCCCAGCAGCAGGATGGTGACAATCTGACCCAGGCAGCAAAGCCTGCTTGTACAAAGTTAACTATTTTTCTTAGCTTATTTGAGCACATACAGTAACTTGACATCAAACCAATGCTTGCGCTTGAAACGGCTGCAGGAAACCCAAGGCCAGACTCACCACGCTACCAAACACATGCCGCATGAACTGAAAGGTACATCCATGCAGCTCTCACCCCTGCCAACCCACTGCACAGGTCCTAGAAGTGGTTAAAATCACCTCCGCTCTCCGCGCGTGACCACCCACCAGGGAACAGAGAGGAACAAGTACAGGGCAATCCCTCAGCCAGATCGGACACTTTCTGGGCTGTTTTCTTTTGGCGACGGCTGGCACAGATCACTTCCCCAGGAAGCTGCTAAGGTTCCTTGTGTTGATTCCCCCCCCCCATTTTCATTGTATGGTCGGAGTGAAAGTGGTGGCATTTGGCAGCTACTTTCCATCAGCCCTATTGTTATTCCCTGGTAGTAAGGATTTGTTTTCCATCAGGTGAAACGCAAAGGCGTTGTCCCTGTTTGGAAGAACACAGTGCTAAAGAGACCCTTGGGGAAATACTTCCAAATGCCATGCACGACATTACTCTTAAGATTTCTTGGATATGGTAACACTTCCTAACAAAACAATGCGTTAGAACACTATGTACGTTTTGCTAAGCTGCTGCTCACATTTCAAAGAAATCATTAATCCCGACGTTCAGATGATACTGAAAGGAAAGAGCAAACTGGGGAGCTCTGCAGAAGTCCTGTCCTTAGACTTTGTGCAACACTCAAAAGCTGAATCATGTTTAAATGCAAAACTTACTGGAAAGATCATTTCCACTGCTCAGCCTAAATAAAGAAGCACTTATGTTATTAATCATATTACAAAACAATGCTAAACTAACTTAAGTCTGTGAAGACCGCAAAACCGTGTTAGCACCTTATAAGTTTAAGCACTGTTCTTGCCTGTTTCGGACTAGTATCATTCAATTCCTCAGGTCTTAAAGTCCTTACTGAGAAAAGCCTCTTTACTCCCAGTACCAGTTGCTAGATTGTGTGGTTTTCAGATAATGCTATTGGAATTGAGGTTGCTAAATGAGAACCAGAAGGCTGGAGCTAAGCAGATAAGTTATAATTTCCAATTACCTCACCATAAATGGGGTTCTCAAAGAATTCTTCTATGCTATTTTCAGACAAAACATAAGGATCACCATCTTCTCAGATTAAGGACACAAAAATCCCCATTAAAACCCAGAATGACATTCTTCATCTTCTGGTAGAAGGTAATGATGCAATAAGTGCTCCCTTCCTTTTCTTAAGTGGTTGGCTGGAAATGACTTTTAAAACACTGCTAGTTGGTTATACATTCACAAATTTCCACAGAGGAGGACTTAAATCTTTAGTTTTGTGCTTTTTTTTTTTTTTTTTAGATAGTACATATTAATAGTTTACTGAGACCCTAAGATCCTTCTGAGGCAAATGAAGTATCCAAAAAGATAATCATACAATCCTACAAAAGCGACAACGGCGAGAGACGGGAAAGTTAACCTGCAGCCACTTCTTACTCTATGAGACACTACCAAAAAAAAGCCCCAAAAGATGGCAGGTTATTTGTTATTATGTTTTAAAGACCCCTGGCTTGTGTAGAGACAGTAGCCTCTAAATAACTCCATGTATGGGCACGATTATTCCAGAGCAAGAAATACCCTATTTCCATGTAGCCTTGGAGTCTGTTCCAAAATAAGCATACCAACTTCAGAGTTACTCAGGGAAAGATAAATCCCTACCCGACTTTATTCTACAGTAATTCCTAAACACACCATCATAAATACACCAGGAATTCAAGGGTCCATTTTTCTGGGGGTCTTTGGCTAAAGGAACCTTTAAACAAATCATGGTCAGACCAAACTACAATTAGGCTGATAGCTAAAGCCTCCACAGCTTAAGTTCATAGCCCGGGTGCTACCAAAACTGCAGCTTTTAATAAAAAAAAGAATAGAAAGGGGGAAAGAGGATCAGATTCCCTACCTATGACTAATATAATGTTGCATGTAGCTTAAGAGTTGCTCTGTAATGAGGACACACTCACTTGAATTACGCAGCTCAACAGAGCTATCTCAAAATTGGATAGCTTTACTGCATCGTTGGCTTGTAGCGATGCCAGTCAGATGCAGACAAGCACACTTCTTAACCTTCTGGCTGAGAAGATTAAATCCTTAACAGAGTGATTTCTTCTCTCTCCCTTCTCCCTCCTATTCCCCCACCTTTTAAAAGAAATAACAAAGGAACCTTTAACAATCCACCTAAAAGGGGAACTTCATTTTCTCGCACTTCTAATGTAATAAATAGGCTGGACCTCCAACGATATCGAAACAAGTATCATCTTACAAAGCTGACAAAACGTGAGTAGGTAAACAAGATCCTCCCCTACCTTCATAAATATCAGGGCAAAGGACAAAATTTCTTCCTCGTGCAAGTTTCCCTTATCGAACAGCTATAAGGAATTCTTATGGTATGTACAAACATAAAAATCTGTATTAACCAAATCCCTGTGAGAGCGTATAACCACCACCACTTGGAAAAATAAGCAAGGTCATTCAGTCAAAAGATTTTATTTTTGTCGAGGATCAACTGCTTTATATAGCTTTGCTACCGAATATAGAAACATTACCCCATATACAAAGGCACTATTTTTAAAGATTGTGCTTTTGGGGGAAAAATAGAATTCTCTTTTTCCTCCTAAAAGGTCTTTTCAAATGCGTATTACAAAGATCTGAGGAACTTCAAACAGGAAAAGGACCAACCAACCACATTTTGGACTGAACTATATATGGCTTAACTCCACTAACTTTAGTGGGTTTGAGAAATCAATGCAGAACTTTGTTTAAAAATAAAAAAAATCTTCTTTCATCTCGGAATTCTAGGATTATTTAGTAACTCTGGTTAAGCTATTCACCATATTTAATTCCCTACATAAATTTTAAAAGACAATTAAGAAATACTGTTCTAAAATAAGCCATGTCTACAGCAAGGCAGGCGATTCTTTTAGAAACTATGAGCAAATGTCTGAGTAAGATGACAAGCCACATGGAAACTACTTCCAGAATCAGACTTAAAGGGCACTGTTACCAACCAAATTTGGCAGACAAGGAATCATGACGAACTGCAAAGGCACGCAGCAGCGCAATAAAAAGTTGGGAATCGTCAGCAAATAAGACGGCAAGCGCTGGTGTCAATTCAGCGAGGGCAAAAACACAAACAGGACAAATTCTGAGCATTAAACGCTGGATTGAGATGGATGGCACTGTGCCACAGTGGGAGTGGAGCCGACTCTTCCATTTACTGACCGCTTGCCATAAACAAGCTGTATCGGTAAGGCAAAGTATCTGCCTATTGCGGATATCTCATTCTGACATCTACCTGTCAAGCGAGCACAGTTTCAGAACCATTTTAATAGTAACAATGGGAAGCTTAAAAGAGAAAGAACTAAAAGCATGACATATGTAATCTAAGGTTCTGTACTTTCTTAAAAGCTGTGTTTAAGGTTAGAACTCTTACAGAGATTTGAGGTTTGTCGCTGGATAACCAGAGGCATTTAGCCTTATCTGTAGCTGTCCATCGTTAGATTTGGTATTTTTAATACACAGTTGCCCCTATTTAAGATCCCTGTGCCTTCAGGACAGTCATTATGCTAACGGATGATGACCGGAGTTTCAGCTCAAGCAGAAAAGCCAGCAAATTGGTCAAACGTTACAGGAAGCTTAATTGAGTCTCATTTCTATTTCCAGGAATATTCAGATGCACCAGGTACAGCTAGACTACCCTGGAAATGGGACAGTAAGAAATAAACCATACCCTTTGCGCCTGTGTTTGTCGGTAGCGCAACGCAAACGCCGCCAGCGCGTACCCTGAGCTCCCTCAGAAGAAAAACGCGACAGAATTCCGAAGGCGGACGTGTAGTTTTGGGCTCCTTTTTTGACCAACCAAGCACCCTTTCCCGAGCCGGCGACGGCGGCAGCAGCGCGGCCGAGCGCTGTCTGCCCAAACCAACTCTTTCGCGGTGCATCCCAGAAACTATTTACCTCGTTTCTGAGTCAGAAGCGGCGAAGGGACACCGCGGAGCCCGAGCTCTGCGCGGCCGCGGCCGTGGGGTTCAGGCGCTGCGGCGGCCGGCATGAAGGGAGGCAGGGAGGGAGGGAGGCAGGGCGGGAAAACCCTGTCAGGGGCTCGCTCCGTGAAAGGGGGATTAACCCGACCACCGACCCCAGCCCCCCGCCGCCGCAGGGCGCAGGGGAAGGGAGGCGTCCCTC
>NW_009649036.1:3938382-3992172 GCF_000708025.1 Charadrius vociferus
GCTCTGCGGGGCGGGATGGCTGCGGCGCAGGGCTCCCGCTGCCGGCCAGGAACCGAGCCACTGCCCGAACTTGATGGCAAGCAGCGAAATTAAGACAGCTCTTAGTGCCCTCCTTGCGTATCTTAAAAAAAAAAAAAAAAAAAACCAAAAAAACCCACCAAAAAAACCAAACCGACCCAAAACCAAAAAACACAAAGAAAAACGGGGGAAGGAGGGGGGAGAAACGGAATTAAGAGCGAAATTCTCCCTCTTCCACAGGGAAGAGGTAAAAGCAACCCAGATAAATGCACGTAAATAACAGGGTCGCAGAGCCTGCTTTGGTCCTCCTACTCCACAGCCTTTCCATACAAACCATCACCTAAACAATTTTAGAAGAGCTTAGTAAAAATATAACGACAGAAAAAAAGTTGTGTTTTCTGTCTGTCTATCAAAATACAAGAAATAAGCTGAAGAGACAAGGCTAAGGCTCTTCACGTCTGTCATTTGACAAATCCCCCGGACACAGAAATGAAGGTAATGCCTCTACGCTCCCTGTGTACAAATTCCGGACAAAGTTCAAGCTGACAAACACACTGAAGTGTTTCAGCTCACACCAGCACCCGTTCAGCTCCAAATCCCAACAAACATTAATTCATCATAGCCACCTAACCTTTAATCTCCCCCCTTATCCCCCAGATGAAGAGAGTATGAGAGTCAGAGAGACATCCAAATATCTAGAAGGTGAGACACATATAAAAACCCCTAATAAACCTTTAATTCGAGTTTGGTTTGGTTTTTTTTGTTTGTTTTTTTTACAGGACAGGGTGACAAATTACAACAAACATCTGATTTCTCTCAAATGTTCAGGTATTATACACATTCCCATCTGTCTTGCAGGAAGGGATATTGGTCAACTTAACAGTTTAAGGTAAAATAAGCTGCATAATAGTACATATTACAATAATAAAATGTACAGTGTTTACAAGAAATATATTTTAGAAGCAAGATAGATGCATTTGCATCGAGGCGACCTTTTAAAATGCCACAACTATTTTTACATTCACTCTTGCAACAGGTCACAAGATGGGGTCACTAAGGTCAGGTTAACAAATCACTATGATGCACATCAAATACAACAAAATTAGTTTATATACATATATAATACATATACATGTATATTATACATATACATATATGTATATAGTAAAACTCATCAAAAATCTACCAGACCTGGCACAATCTACTTACCCATCAAAAATATGTACTTGTCCTTGGTAAGTAGAATTCTGCATGGCTGATTATATATTATATATACTCATTCATTAGCATCTGAGACATAAAACTGAGGATTTAAAATTTTTCCGTTAACAAACTCTCCAATAATAAACATGGTGCCCACAAAAGCACAAAGGTAAGGCACAATAGGATTTTCTGTTGCAGAATAGTGTGCATCATGTTTACTTAACCATAAGAAAAACGTGCATTATTTGTGCAAGTTCATGCTGCAAATCCATCATATCTACAAAGTAAAGTGAGTTTCAGTAAAATTTGTGGGACTGGTGTGCTTCCAGTCTCACCTCCTACAGGATATTTAGTTGAATAATTAGATAAAATTGTTGTAGGAGTGGGGATTAGTAAAGCCAATAATCTTAGATTTGCAACTAAGCTTCTCAGCAACAATTTTGTACTTCTAGGTAAACGTTAGTAAATTTACAAACTTGGAATCACAAGATTTACTGTCAGTCGCACTTCTAGTTCACATCAGCCAAAATTGTTGCAAGGAAGTATGTACCTTTTACAATTTTAACAGGAAACTGGTTCATTAAAACAAGTTATAATGTAGTGGGAAAATCCCTTAATCCCAATGGTATTTTGTCACAGCCCTGGCAATTGCAATAATAAATACAGCTTTTCACAAAATATTTTTCCAGTATCTGCCAATTGCTTCTTTATTGCTCACAAATTTGAATTCATTACAATTGGTATCAGACCTTTCACATAAAATCAGTCAGGTATTTTAATATAAAACTTATAAAAAAGATATTTAACCTGTATCTAACACTTTAAGGTATTTGGCCTCTTGTCATGGAACAGCCAAAACCATATAAAACATTGGGGTTTGAATAAAATAGGAAGCTTATTCACTGCTTCAATGCAGACATCCTCACAGAACAACCATTTTTGCCACCACCAGCGTTTACATTTATATACAAAACCTAGTACATCCACATCCAGTTCGTTTTCCCCCTCACACTTATATGCAACCACTAATGCCAGATTAACTTTCCCCATACCCTAGCTGCAGAAAAAGATTCTTAGACAGCAACAAAAAAACCCAAACTAATATTGACTGAAATTTTTTTTTTTTTAACTTATTCACCATCAGGAACTGTAGGTTGTTTGTTACAAAATACCCACAAGATTATTTCACAGGAAACTATGGAAATACAGGAAGTCTTCTTTTCTCCATGCTTTTGTATTATCAAAAACACTTCTTGGTGCAAAAATACAGTCACCACATCTGCAAATCTATAATGAATTGTGTATTCCTCATGCAAAACTTCAATGCATTGGTTTACTACAGCCCCGGAAAACTTCCTGAAGCAATTTTCTTTCTTTTTTTGTCAGCTCAGTATTACTGCCTCATTGCTAAGTCCCTTTGGAAACAAGACTTCTGGAACGTTCAAACTTTTATTTAATTCATTAAAGTATTACATACAAAAAGCACTAAAAAAGGAAGACGGCAGCCAAACAGGAAAATTCCTGTTGCAAGTAACAGTCCTAGCAGTTGTAGAAAGTCTTCTCAGGAACTTCCCTGAGAATTAGTTGTGCCTGTCCGAAGACGCAGATGTGACATAGAGTTCATGTGTTTGTTTGATGGCTTCAGTGGAGTGTTACAAGTAAGAGCTTGGGGAAAACGATGATGATACCGATCTAGCCGCAGGTATTTTACTGTTACCAGCTTTCCTATGAGGCAAAGAAATGAGAAAAGAGAAACCTTCAAGTTCAGTATTATTACGTTTTGCTTCAGGACGTAATACATGCAAACATGACGTTACACTGAAATTAGTTTACCAGGTGATGACTACTAAACAGATCCAGTTTTTGTTACAGCTCTATAAAGCATTTCACCATTTAAAAGAACTCCAGCTGCACCCATCTTCTGTCATTTCTACCCATGCTTTGTTATAAAGCCCCATTCCTTACCATCAAACCAAGAGCCATGTAATGCCTTGAAAGCCTTTCCAGCATACTCTGGAGAGAGACACTTGACGTATACACAACCCTGCATTCAGAAAGAGAGGGGTTTGGGTTGGTGGTTTGTTGTTGGTTGTTTGTGGTTTTTTTTTTTGAAGTCCAACAGACAAGGATAAACAAAGCATTAAGAAGTTACGGGAAAGGCACTCACCTCACGTGAATTGATGTCAACAGCAATATGAACAATACCATCATTATCACTGCATTTCTCCAAGATTGCTTCTTGAATTGCTAGATGCCAATGATCACCTATTTCCCTATGCAAACAAGGAAAAATTAAGCACACCATTTTTTAAAACATTCACAACAATCTCATCCTTCCCCACTGACTTTGGTTCCTCTGTAACTTGACATCATTTTCTGTTAAATGCCTTTGGGACAAATTTAGTACTTTAGCTATTGAATATTCAGTAAATTGGGTCCTACAGTCCACTTTAGAAAACTCAACCCTAAGAATCAAAAGGCATAATCTGTATTCGGGGCGGGGTTGTCCTCCCCTTCCAGCAACCTGCCATCACCTTCTTGTCTAAAACTGCAAGCAGTCATAAACTCATCTTCCCACATCTGCTTGGAGGGGCCAGCCACAGTCCCAAGGAGAAGACGCTCCTGGGCTGTTGCTGCTGCAGAGGAAGACGACCAGGGGGAGACAATAGCATAAAGGCTTCTGCCCCTCTACTGTATCACCTCTACCAGCAGTCTCAGAAGCAACATCACATGTAGGGCTTCGGCAGGCTGAAGGAGCTTTTTAGCTATTCAGACACCATTCATCACTGAAATAGCTATTTAGTATCCCAAACAAAGCATCAAATTGCATTCGTCCCATAGGGTACTGACAGAACGTGCCAATCTAGATCCAGAAATAGAAGTTATCAAAAACAGATTCCCATTTGGGGGCTTTTCACAAAAAATATTTTGTTGTAAAGATTAATCAATCTTTAGGTATATCATTAGAGAAGACAGAAGTCTGTATTTTTGTGAGGGTACTGCAAGAACTATCTGGTGCTAATAAGATAAGTCTAAGCAGAGGGCAAAACAATTTCAACAGCCTTAATACACCCTTAAGCCTGCCTGAATACTCATTATACAAAAAACAATGAATTTACTCTCTCAATAATACTATCAAGAGCTTTGGGTAGTTTTAAAGAATTTTCTTTACGTAAGGCCAAAATTCTTGAAATATTTGATCTACCTTCCTCCTTATTCATGGAAAAAAAATGTAGTGGGGGATGGACTGTACATAGGGAAGTTAATCTGCAGAGCAAGACACTAACACAGCACTTGAGGGACCTCTGGCAACATCAAATGTCAGACTTGCTTCTGTCAGTTGACCTTGACTGGTTAGAGGATCAGACTTCCCAGTTGAAGCCCCTTACACAAGCAGATCATATGTAAACAAGCAAACAAAAGTGGGAGAGGGACACAAGGGTGCAAAGAAGACCCAAATGAAGGTCCTACTGGGACAGAGAGAGACTTTCCAGGGAAAACACCTAAAATTTAAAACCCTGCAAAAGTTAGAAGATGCACCCTATTCATGTTGGAAGAAAAAAAGTGTTTTTATTAGATGGCTCAAAATGAAGGGAATACACAAGTCCCCTTCCCCATCTCTAACAGTGTAAACAACAGTATTTTCTAAGTAAAATGCTGTGCTCAGGATGTTAGGCAAATAAAGTAATTCCAAGTTGCAAAAGCCAGGACCTCTAAAGGTCCCCTCCAACCCAAACTATTCTACAAAATCTTGACTTCGGTGTGTTCCCTCCCAGCCCAGGACTCATGTCCAGATCTTCTTGAGAAGCACGGCATCATCAGTAGAAAGCCAGCTACCATAAGAAGAGATCGTATTGTTAAAAGTATGCAACCATCTTTTCTGCTGTGTATTCTTCCCAAATACTTAAGTCACTGCATCACTCCCAAGTGCTCATTTCCTGTTTGCAAATCAAGCAGAAGTGCGTCCTCAGTTTAGTCTGCTTTTTGTGTTTTGCAGACCTGGGACATGAAACATCATGAGTTATCAACTAACTTGGATTCCCCATAATGAAACAGGCTCCCAACAGGAATGACTTGCCCATCCCTGATCCTGCATATGTATGTTCCATTAGCTGTCAATGTGAGTCCTGCAGGAAACGCTACCTGAGCTTTGCGAACCATTCTTTTTACTGACTTCGTGGTAGAAGCAGAAACACTAAAACAGACTTATTCAAATGATGCCTAGACTGGTATTTTAAAAAACAGATTTGTGTCTGGCATAGTAAACACCTAGAACATACACCTAAGTTTAAGCCTACTGCTGTGGTCTGAGGGTTCACAATGTCCAGGTAAGTTTTCTGACTTTTGGCAGTAGAAAGATTTACTCTGTTAGCATTGATAACTATGAAATTTACTCTGTTAGCATTGATAGCTTCTCAGGTCAAGAGAAAAGACTTCTATTACAGATGGCTGCTTCTACCAGCTACCGGCATATCGTTCAAAAGTACTTAGTCATTTGTTTGTATACAATAGTTTGACTTAAAGAGCAGCTAAAATCTAATTTTGTTAAACATACCTCGTGCCCAAAGCAAATGACAAAACATTATGTGCCAATCTGATCACATACACTGGTACAGTCTGTGTTTCAGGTGGTCAGTGAAGGCATTCATTCCTTTCAGAACATAAACATCCTTCCTCTTTTGACACAAGCAGTTGAATAAAGTAGTTTGTCTTGCACCGAGGGTTTTGGAGTTTTAGGGTTTTTTTTAAAGATTACTCCAAAGATGTGATAAAAAGTATATCCTTAAGCAGCAGTCCTCTGCAAGACAGCTCATGGAAGAGTAATGGACTGGGGCATGCAACACACAACTGGATGAAGTGTCCCACTAGGACTATAATCCAGCAGTCCAGTAATGGTGCTAGGGCAACTTCCAAAAGAAAAAGTTATTAAAAAAGTGCATGTACTGGAAGTTGCACTGTTCAAATAGCTGACTGGACGTAGACAGTAAAGAGAAGTCTCTAAAGAGAACAACTCCTAGTCTATAAATTTTACTATTTTTTTAATGCACTTGCTGGGCACAGACTGGATCAGTACTGAAAAACACTGAAGTTTACAGCAGAGATATAGCCTATTAGAGGGAGGTAACACCTCAGTTACTAGGTTCTGTTAACAGTAGATATTTTGAACAGCTAACATTTTGAAACAAGAAAGTAACCAATACAGCATACCAATAAATATTACAGTGAGGCTTCAGGAATGGATTTATTTCAGTACTACTCAGACTGACCAATATAGCTCATGAAGTCTCCTTTGTAGCACAGGCAATAAGGACATGACAATAAGGACATTGTTTTTTTTTAAACTTCTCAGTAAATCTCATCCTCCTACAGGAAGACCAATTTGCCTCAAGAACAATGCCTAAAATTTCAGTCTTGCTCACCCTGCTGCAACCTGGAAGTTATGAAAGAAGCCATAGTTGGGGTCTCTGCCCATGATGGTCACTAAGTCTTAAAGCCACTGAGAAAAACGAGTACTTCTCTATGCTATGGGTAACACTGTCCTCAGCTAAATTAGCTAACAGCTTTAGAATTATTAAGGCAAAGAACTAAAATTATTTAAGTGTGGCTAGAAACAGAAGTGAAAGAGCTGAAGAAATACATCCAAACTTTACAATCACTTGTGTCCGTGCTTCGGTGTCTTCCTACTTCCTGCTATTCCCTATTCTAATCAATAGCTTTTATTTTCCACTGAACTTCTCATATTCTTCAGTCCCAATCAGCATACCACTTTTACTCTGTAAGACAGCACAACATCTTCATTTTTCCCTTATATAATCACATCAAGGAATAAATTACCTCAGAGGAATTACTGGAGTCCCTGTATCTCTGCACTCAACAAACCAGGCTTCAAAAATTAGAAAGTATTAGCTGGCAATAACCTATGTGTTAATCCCCAACTCCTAACGTGATCTAGTCCACAGCCAGTGGCAATACAAACAGGACAGTGGATAAAGCTTTAAAAGACTACAAAAAAATTAATTATTCTTCCTTACCTCTTGGCATGTGAAACAAGGCTTGTTACTTATTCATACACAGCACATACTTTAGAATTGTATTGGAGCATTAGGAGCCAGTACTCTGCACTGATTTGTTTAAAACCTTCCCACTACAAACAGCCATTTACTTCAAAACTAGGCTGTCACACTGCCACAAGTAATAAATTATTTAAATTCAGCCTTTTAAATGCAAATTGTGCAAACTCTAGAACAATCTAAATACTCCAAAATACTTAACTATACTTCAGAAACTTACAGTCTGTTGTTAGGCCACATGAGTCTCCCCTGACAGCTGATATAATTGAACATTTACAAAATTAATGAATAAAGAAAGATCAGTCATTACTCCAAGTAGTTGAACTAAATGCCACACTCTTCAAGACATGACCCAAAGATATAAAGCAAGACAATGAAAGACAGAAGACTGACAGCAAGATTATTTATGTCTTCTCATAGATATTAAGAGGAAGTTTTATTTTTTTTTTTTAAACACATTTGTTTCTTTTAAGGTATTCATGTTACTCATTTCCACCAAACCCCTGTCAGAGGAAAGAAATGGACCCTTCCAAAAAATACAGAAATAGAGATAGGTAATTAGTTTTACTTACATAACTGGATCAAACATATTGCGAATCTTTAGACATGGCGTCAAGCTGTTTGGTGGTGAATTTCTTCTGTCTAGATGAAATGCTACAAAGAAAAATAAATTTAATAGTATTTATTGACAAGCATAATACCATCTAGTTAACAACTGTCAACTTTATACATTAATACCTCTCTGGTTTCACTCAAAAGAATGCTTTCCTTCATATATGAAAAAAACTTAAAGGAAATTAACTTCCCCACAGTTTTCTACTGCACTGAAGAAAGTGCACCACACTTAACTGAACTTCTTAGATTTACAACATCTACATTTAAAAAGATAATGAAGGACATCCAGACCACAGTACATGGAAGGAATTCAGGATATTTTTAAAAATATCATATAGTTGAAGATAAAGTATTTGCATTACATCTTCACAAAAAGACAGATATTCTTAACATCTGGATCAAATTTTTGGAGCTGCAGGTTAACCATTCCATTTTAACTGCCTGATGAATTTTCATTTATTCCACTTTTGGGGCAATTTACTGCCCATCTGACTAAGAAATAGGAAAATGCTTAGATGCATGTTGTATTGCAGTAACAACTGTAAGGGAGCACTCTACAAGGATGGAGTTTTTTTAACCCTAAATGCTCTACACACATGACCAGAAGCCTGCAAAAACCTGAAGTGAAACACACCAGAGGATAACACAGATGTAAGAAGAAAAATGGAAATTAAAAATAGCGGAGTAACTCTTTCAAAGCTGAACAATCCCATGAAATAAATTCTGAAGTTCTAAAATAAACATTAACCTCTCTAAAGTTCAGAAGTTCTACTTGTGGGAGTCGCAACAGAAGACTGCACCACAAGAAAACGAATAAAGATTCAGATAAGGTAGTTCCACGCCTTGAGAAGAGCCAACAAAGCAGCAACAGAAATGGAAAGGGATAACCTGGTAAAACAACTTCCAAGGCTTGAAGGAAGTTTTGCTTTAAAGACTTGAGATGAGTAGATTCAAGAGTTTAAACATAAGATTAAAAATCTCAACAAGATAAAATGATGTTCCAAACTGATGCTAATTATTCTCCTTTGCAATCCCTACTTTGGAAAAGTTTGACAGATTCAAGATGCTACATTCCAAGCGTTAGAAGTCTCGGTTTTGGGTAGATGACACTATAGGTCTGTGCTCCTTATTGTTGACCTTTTAAAATAAAATTTTGCAAGTATATCCAAAATACATGAACACTGCTGCTCTTCTGCATGTCAACAAAACCCCTGTCACACAGAAGAAATTCCGTCATGTGGCAGACACTGCATGTGAAATACAAGCACTAACCAAGAGAAAATCCACTGTCTGCAGATACGTCACAGACAAACTTGTTCCTTACATAAATTTGAGGGAAAAAAATAAATTACCAACTAGAAATTAGAAAAGGTGGCCTCCAAATCTAATATGGAACCTACCGTAAATTCCCCAAATAACTAAAAGTGTTCTTATTAGTATATAGACACACACAGAGTCCAAGTCACTAACACATGTAACATTCTGTTTTGTCTTGGGAATAGATTTCTAAATATGCTGGTGACACTGCATCTATCTCTGAGCTGCCTATAGTTTAAGGACAAGTCCTTTTTCAATAGCACATGGTTTTGTAAAGTTTTTTGCCCTTGATTAAAAATTATACATAGGGTATACAAGAAAAACTTTACAGAACTAAGCAACATTGAAAAATAAATGGACTTACCTTACTGATGTAGGTTGGCTCCAGCAGATCAAGGGGGGGGAGGTGTGAAATGTCACCAGCATATTGTACACTGGGGCACCACACCATACTGGAGAACGTGATCTGGGGTGGCCTAGTCATGGACCTGGACCTGAAAAGGTGTGGGGTTGAGGAAATTACGTGCTGATTGTTAATAGCTAGGTTTATTCAGCACATGGGTTTAATCCAAGGATAAAGAATGGTGAGGTTATTTGCAGAGACCCTAGGCCCAAAGGATCAACATTTCTGGAAGCCGTTTATGAACTAAAAAAAACCTCCCATATTGTTGTTTAAGGTAGCCGCTACACCATCAAGCTATGCAAAAGTAGCTAAATAGGGAATTCATGCTTTAGTGTAGATACCTATTAAAAAAACCCCAAGCTTTGCCTGTTCCAGTTTCTAGTAATCTTGATACCCTTTTGATTGAAAGATCTCAAGTGTTTGCAGAGATTACTTCAACCAGAGTACAACACCAGCACAAAACTAATCTGCTACCAACTTAATGTAATATCATACTAGCAGGGCAAGTGTGCCCAGGACAGTGCAGCATATGAAAATACAGATGAATTCTGCTTTTTCTCAAAGATGTTTCAAAGAAAGTTTTGCAACTTAGATGGAGGTTTTTTATGTGTAAGAAAAAAAAAAATGGCCACAGAAATCAGTGATTAATGCTAGCACAGTAATAATCATTAAAATGTACACCAGAAATAGGACCAAAAGGGGAGACTAGGGAAGACCGAGGCAAGTTAAAAATAATGCTGTATCTACACAGCAAAATTCAAAATAGCATAGTTAACAGATGTCTCAAACTTTATTACCCATCTATAACAATTAATTCCACCCCTCCCCGCAAAAGAGTACGTTTAAGTGACAAACCTATTCAGATTACAGTACTGATTATTTGAAAATTTACACTGGTGTGGTGCATACAAAGTATTCTCCTTACAGTAAGGGCATAACCAGACATTCTTGTGGGACAACAGTCTAGTCTACACCATAATTAACTAAGCACCTCAGACGTCATTCCTTTTCCTAAATAGGTGTCAACAATAAGACTTACGAGATGAGGGTAAAAAGGTAGAGATAAAATAGGAAAGCAGAAGCACAATTTTGTGCAGTAAGTCACTGACAAGAAAATTTTTAGGACTTTCATAAATTCTCCTTGAGGACTAGTGAGCTCCTTCAAGAAAAGGAAGCCACTTTGTATTTCAATTATCGCATACTTTGTTTTACTACCTTAAACTGAATATGACTGTATCATTCCAGATTCAAAGAATATCGGCAGCTAAAAGCACGTGCTTTCAACCACCTCTTTATCACCATGACTGGAAAATATCTATGACGGAAGAAGTGGCTCTTGCACAGACTTCAAAATTAACATCTAAGAAATCGTAGTACAGCTTTCTATACCTCTTGAATTACTACTGTATTATCGCTAAAGGGATTCCCCAGTATCATCACCAGTATGGGTTATATGACAGCCCAACAGATCTTTAGATGTAGATTTGATGCACCTGATAAAGTTGAATTCTTGCATCAAATCCAGGTAACCATGTTTCTGAAGAACAGATTTATTCATGTTCTGCCACTAATCACTATAATTTTTTAAGTACTAATCCTTCATTTCAAAGGCAAGAACAATAAGATAAAACATTTAGTTGAAAATGTTGAAGTTATGCACTTTCATACAACATGACATTCTTCAGTAAACAGGAAAGATACTGAAATCAAAACACTACTGACTGCTTTTAAGAGAGGAGAGTGTGGTTGACTTCTGGTTTAATACAGTTAAGTTCAGCTATAGAAAACCAGCATGGGATGGATACAACATTTTACAACAAGCACAAAATCCACAGTTTTCTTGCAATACTTAAGAATAGAAGGGGTTTTGTTTGTTTGTTTTAACTTGGAGAAAGGATTATATTCTCACAAGCCAGGGAGGACAGGTGTCATTCACACAAGGTAACAGGTTATCTTCCATGCTGCAGGATGAAATATCACCCTAGATGTGGCACTTCAGAGAACCTCTGTATCTCATCTCCAGAGCTGTCAAGGCACTTTAGCTGTTGCTGTTAGCTTAGCTACATTGGAGCTCTGCCTACCTATTTTTCTTTAGAGCTCCAGTTATCAAAGGCATGAAAGGACAGTAATATCTGTTCTTTCAATAGCAAACTGAACACACTAGAAATATTCCCCTCCCTCCCCCCCCCCCCCCCCATTGATTTAATTAAATTACACTTTGGCATGTTTTTCAATTGACCATTCTCTTGTCAACTGTTTTTGAAACATCACTTGTGTTTGTCCATCATCCTACACTGAGCTTACCTACCCCCCCCCTTTTTTTTTTTTGACAGATTTAACTACTAGATACAGTAGATAGTATTTCAAATGAACTACACCATACTTTATCCTAATTCAGTTAAAAAAAATCCCAAACTGTTGGTCAAAAAACAGGCTGCATCCTAAAGGACTGGACAAAAATACCACAGTGACGCTTTGAACTCTAGATGCCAACAGACAGTACAGCCTAGATCTTCACGCATGCTACAGGTCCCATATTTAAAATGCATGCTATCATCCACCAATATCCTAGTACATACTGTCAGGTCAAGAGGTTTTCTTCTTCAATTGCACATACCCTAGGTATTGGGCTCTGTTACACAGCCCTACCAGATCTCAGAAGGTTAAAAAAATTGTGACCTTGAAATTTATTCACAAGATTCAAACCCAAGAATTCGTTCTGATTTTATATGTACTGACTTTGTTCAGAACCTAGCAGTCTTGAAGAGTATTTAGATTTATGAACTTCTATATTCAAACACCAAAACTGGAGAATTAATTTTTTGAAGTATAAATCAACTGGAATTAAGTTAAGAAAGTGGCACACATAGAGAATTCCTAACATCGGGAAAGAAACAACTGTGCAAAAAGTATGAGACTTCTGTAATGGAACTATTTCCAACAGTCATATGAAAGTGAGGAACACAAGATTGCCTTTGCCTGCTGACTACCAAGATATACAGAGCCCAAGCAACCTACGGCATTCCAGCCACTCTTACTTCCATGCCCTTCTGTTAGAGCCGAAGTATGCAATTTCAGTGCTTCAAAGATCTTTGCTGAACTACAAACATAACAAGAAAACTAGGAAAACTGCTATTAAAAGAACTGAAATGGGATAGATGTTAATATATCCCATTCAATTGAAAGCAGAGTCTTAAGAACATACTCTAGGCAACATACAGCTAAAAGCCACAGCTGAGAGATAAAGTCATTCTGTCCACATTCACAATATGCTAAAGTAGGTATCAGATGCTCAAATTCAGATGGTACCTAACAGCAGCTACTACAGTAGCTGTCTTTCTAGGAAGTTTTGGAAACTACTGTTCTGTTGAGAGTCCTGAATGTATATTCCATGTAGCAAAGCAGCACCTGAGCTATCACACACTGAGAAGTCTTCCAGATGAAGGGAAATCCAGTCCAATTTCTAGTGCAGGACAGAATGTTGTAGAGTGATTTATACTGCAGTCAAACAGAACAAGAGGAACTGAGAGCAAACGAGTAGTAAATGAGAAGTGGACTGTCCTGTTTCACAGCCTGTATTGAACAATAAACTACATACAGGATTCAGCTTTATAATATACATAACTTCCAGAAGCTATGTTCAATTTAAGCATTTGAAAACCAATCATAACAGTATTACAGAGATGGAACAGAGACAGCTGTTGATGAAACCCACCATTTCTGCACTGCACCTAAAGCACTTGCACATCACTAATGAACAATGTCCTAGCAGGAAAGGCTGTGCAGCTCTTGCAATAATGTTACTATTCACATCTTACTAACTAAAATTTTGAGAAACTGAAATCATGTAATAGTTGTCACAGCAGAATGCCACGTCACTACCACTGCAAGACAATGACTGCAGAACCTCAAGCCTGCAGTAGTAGTCACAAGGTATTTTTAAAAAAGTAGCCCTGATTTCCAAGAATGATTTAAAATGAGAAACAATGTTAAAACTAGTAGCATAACTTTGAGAAGTATATGATATCCCAACATTACATTTTGCATAGACAAGCAAGAAATGGGTCCCAAGACTATTAAGACCTCGTCAGATAACATGCCAAGTACCTGCAAATGTCTCAAAATATTTGGCTTTTCAAGTTGACAAAGAGAATTGTTCGGTTTTGCTTTGAACTTACAGAAAAGCAAAATTTAAGACCTGAGGGCTGAAGGCATACATAGAACCTATGAAAACATGCAACTGGTCTGGGACAAAACCAGAACATTAGCAGTACTTTCACTCGGGCAACCAAGCTTGCTACAGCATAAATGTTCCAGGCCACAAAGAAGTTCTTTCTGTCTGTCTTTGGAAAGGAAATAATCATATTGGAAGGAGATACTTTAAACTGTACCCTCTTTTTTAAGAAACAATAAAAACATTGTTTCTTACAAATAAAAATGTATACCAGTAAAAAACAAAAGAAGGAAGCCTATTACTACTTAGTTTAACTAATGCAAGACCAAAATTAGCATATTCAAGAAGAACATAGATGAGAGCGCAGTTGCTTGCCAGTGGGAATTTTTATGTTGTTAAAGTGGGACTAGGAAGGGCAGAAAGTCTGTGTGGTTTTTAACTAGGCTTTTGTCAGCTTCTAGTTCAATGCCATAAAAGTAATGCATGATACACCTTGATAACATCCAGTGTAAAAAGTTGAACTAAAAACTGGAGAAGCAACCAATCCCTCCTCCCTCACCATCAAAATAAGCCAATGAGTTTATAAACTAGGATTCTGCACAGCATTTATTTCGGTCCCACTGGAGAGAGAACACAGCATTACAGAACATAAGGCAAGACAGACTCTTCAAGAGAGTCACAACATTTAAACAATTGGCAATTAAGATTTCACTTTAAACATTCACCTTCACACTCAGAAGTCACCATTGTTTTTTATCGCAACCCAGAATTCAAGTCTTACAGCTTCAATTTTTCAGTGACCAAAAAAAACCCACACCCCAAAAACTGAAGCTTAACATGAAGAAAGGCAGAAACAAAAAGAACTAGGAATGGATGACCACTGCAGACAGACAACTGCAAACCCACTGGATTCTTGCCTCTTGGCTCTATGATGAAGCTGAAGAGTGACAGACCGCTGCAAAAAATCCATGTCTGACAACAGCCTCCTCTATTAAAGCAAATGTTTTGCTGCACCACAGAGCTTGAAATACAAATGCACAGTGTAGAAAAACATATATGACAGAAAGGAAGATGCTTAAAATCTATCTTCTGCTGATTAAGGAGTCTTTTGTCCCAGCAGTTTCCCTTTCAAAATAAACATCTCTTCCTCCAAACTCTGTCTTTAGGTACCTGACTGAAAATGTCACAGTAGGAAACTCAAGTCAACAAGATCCAATTTACCTTTACTCAGCTACAACCAATTTACATTACTTCCAGTAAGTATAAGGCATGTGAGAACTTCGCCAACTGAAGAGTATTTAGCAACTCATTTTGGCTACATGCCCTCTGCTGTATTTCTGCAGTAGCTATAATAGAAAAGCTCATTTTGCTTGAAAAAAAGGCAGACACTGAATGCACAGAAAAAGTACATCTATCAAACATGACAGAGAAATTGCACTGACCATTAAGTATTGTTATGAAAGGTGTGAGAGAAAACAAGTCTTTCATGTTCAAGCAACAAAATACCATTTAGAAGTTACATGCAGAAATTAAAACAATTACATTTTCAAAATATAACTAAACTTCAATACCTTGGCCTTGCCACACTTTCGATGGTATTACTAAAATTTTGTCACATGCTGCAGAAGGTTGCATCCATTTCCAAACCAAGAACTCGGCACCACCTATTCTTCGTGTCTCTGTGCGAACTCTAGATTCATTGGCTGCAAGAAAGTCAACTGCTCTACTCCAGACTTTCCTCATTTTCCTCCTTTAAAATTGAAGCAAGAATTACAAAGTTAGCATTATAACAACCTGCATAGCTGACATCCAGCATGTAAGAGAAATCCAATGTTTTTTTCCCCAACCTGTGTCATTAAGAATCTCCGAAATATCACACTATGCAACCTACTGAAATTAACTTAGTTAATCAACCAATTTAGTTTTACTATTTTTTTCTTACTTACACATAAGAAATTCAGTACTTGCAGTGAGAACATACCTGTCCTGAGGTGGTATTAGAGAATCACGCACATGTAAAATAGGCATGTAAGGCTGCAAGTCTTTATTTTCAGAACATGCCTCGCTGTGACTTCTTAGAACATCTGAGAACACCATAAGAAAAATGGGTAACTATGTAGTTCATGCAAATGCTGGCAATAAACAGCTACTCTGAAGACCCCTCTCAATTTCAGTAGTTAAACTTCAGGTGTTTTTGGCATTTTGAAACATTTTTCCTCCTAACCATGCTGAAGAAAACTAAGCATACACAGTGCCCAAGTACCCCAAATAACTTTGGAATAAAGGAAAAGAGTTCTTGCAGTTACTCTTGGTTGGTACTTGTAACTGTTATCAAACACAGTCACCTTTCAAAATAAAGTGCTTTCCCCCACCCCAACAAAATTGATTTGCAAACAAAAAAGGTAGGAAGATGGTAAAAACAGGGAAACAGGTCTGATTTGTCTACCATCTCTGCATTTAAGATGGTTGCCATAGATGAAAGTACTAAGACAATTTAAGTAAAAATGCAGCCCAAATCAGAGCTTAAAAACTACCAACACAAACTACTGAAAATGTGGCTTCAAGTAGAAAGGCGGTATTTCAGAACTCAATTATGCATTCTATTTTAGCAACATAATCTCTGCTCAAACTGGCTAATTAAACAGCTTCTTTTTCTATGAAAAGCCATTAAGGATGCAATGGAGAGCTAACACACATTTTAGGAGTGGATATTTTAGCCAAAGATAGCTGAAAAAACAGATACAGAAAGCAACATGTCATCATACTTTTAGTTAAGCATCGCATTTATATTTGTTTTCAATAGTAAGATAAAATACCACCAAGTCAACGGGAATTTATTATAGCCGTGTTGATGTAATTCACAAATTACAATTTTCATACTAAAAGCTTTGATTAGGTTTAAAAGATGATTAAAAAAAAAAACCAACAGAAAACCAAACCAAACACATGAACCACACATTCCACCAAAAATTCTAACAGCATGATTGATGACTGACAACTATGCAGGCAGAAAAACATAACTGAATTAATGCCAGTATTTTGGAAGCTTATACAGAGCTGATACAGATTCATCACACATGACTCAAGAAGCCATACCTATGATTTTTACCACCATATCATACATCTGCCTCGTTTCTTCTTCCTCTTTTGCCCAACGGTATTTCATGTAGTGCAAGACTCCCCAAACCATTGCTATACCTGCATTAACATGTATAATACTCTTTTAAACAGTATTAGAACATTTGTTACTTAACAAAATTTACAGCACATCCTTCAGAAATTGGCTGATCTAACTAACATTTTTAAATACTCCAAACTTCAAGGCTAGTGAAATACACTGTACTCACTGTCAATATTTTGTATTTTACTGACACATTAACAGGAACTTAACACTTTGAAAGGCAGCTACTTTTAGAAAAACATTTAATTGTTTTAACAATAGTCTCATATCCCATGACCGTGGTTTATAATTTTACCCATTTGTGAAGAAAAATAGTAAAACAATTCTATTGGAAAAATTCAAAGTCATATCAAGAGTCAGAAACCGACAATTCAGAACATATTAAGTTTTAAAAATGCACAGTATCACTAATTCATAGACAAGTCACATGCTTTAGATATACTGGTGAAAACGAATTAACTTGGACTGCTTCAGTTCAGCTACAGATTTGTATTTCTTGCAAAAAAGTACTGCACTGTCTTCTTCTATTACTTAAAGATTATTCCCAAAGAGGACAATCTAGTTAGGAAGGCCAGCAGCATAAGTAGAAAATAAAAATCTTATTCCTTCTCCTATCTCGGGCTGAGGGCACCACTATACCCATGATCTCATAACAACAGAAAAAAAAGAAAAGAAAGCAAGCAAACTGCACATAAACTATGTAGCTATAATTTGTGTTTCTCTCATACCAGTGATGGCAAGGAAATGTTAACTGATACATCAAGGAGACTGAGGGACATCATTTTAGACCAAAGTGTGTATTAGTTAATGACAATAGATCTAACACTTACACAGTGGTTTATTTTTGAAGAGGTGCTTCATATAAACCTTAATTACAGCTGAGAAAGTCGAGACACAGAGCAACTTGCTCAGTATGATGGACAAGACCAGCGGCTGACTTGGATACTGAGTTTCATCTCTGCATCCCAATTCAACCCTCCTATCACCAGAAAGACGACAGTTTGCTTTTGATTCTTTTGGCTTGTCAAAAAGCTGCTGCAGAGGTCTCAAGTCTTCTGCTCATAAGCTTGGGATATTTGAGGGGGTACTGGGATATTTGAGGGGGTACTGGGATATTTCGATATTAAGTAGTCCACATGGAAAGGAGTGAAGTGTCTGCACTCAGCTGTACTGTATTTTTATACCACATAGTTTTCAGTATGGTTAAGAATTAAATAAACTTGAAATAATTTGAAACTTAACTAAAGAACTTTCAAAGACTAAATGAATTAGTCTTACAGAAGGATTAGATACCTCTAAGACTATGTTGTAAAATGTAAGATTTTTTTGCTGACGACCATGTTGGATACCCAACTTTTCCTAGAACTAGGAAAACCATCTCTTCTGTAGTTATGTTTCCAAAGTTCCCTGATCAACAGTGAAATATCCTCAAAGTTAAGGCTATCATGTCTTTTTACTGAGCATTTTGCTTTTTCAAATCAGTTGAACACAGAATTTTTGAAAACCAGAAGGTGTTGCTTTGGTAGGTAGAAAAACAGAGTTCCCAAAGAATGAATGTGTTCACCTGACTACAGCAGCAGCAGATAGCAACCAATGTGAAAATACAGTGGTGCAACAGAAGTGGGAAGGAAACTGCATTGTAACCAAGGTACTGACAGGAACTCCAAGTTTTATGGTTGAACAAAAACTTTCTCTGAACATGCTGTTTACTTTTCCCTGTGCACTTACATAAACACAAGTTATAAAAAAAAAAAAAAAGATTTTTTTTATTAACTTACCCAAAAGCAATATTGATAATCTGTGAGTTACATTAACAAACGCACGTCGAAAACGACACCTGAAAGACATCTTTGGACTAGTGGATTCCAGATACTTCACATCTGTCACATTAGTGACGTGCATCTCATTAGGGTCATTGCCAAGACACCTATTAAAAAATATACAGTATTTATGAAAAAGGACACATTCTGTTAGAAGAAATTAAGTTAAGAAATAAAGACCACTTACTTTATACCAACATCTTCCCCATTATTCAAGATCCATTGTAATGCTGTGTTAAGTACACTTTCATATTCTGGATCTAAATTCTGTCAAAAGACAAATATTAATGAGTAATTTTGTAAATAAACAGAAAGTTATCTTGCCACAATAAAATTCAGATACTGCACAGATTAGTAGCCAAACCTATATGGTTTTGTTCTTGATTCTTCAGATTTTGCATAAATGTCCACTGCACAAAATTATTCTATACAAGCTATGCGCAGCTATCAGACTTACTAACATTCCTCAAATTAAGGACTGTTTGAAAATTCAAGCCACATTCACTGTTTTATTAACAATTCTAACCTACAGCAAGAAAAAAAAATATTCAGCCACTAGGTGGTGCTCGTTGAAAATCTACTTCAGGAGTAAATAACTTGTAACTGCTGTTTTGCAAGTAGTCCAGTGTTTGTAGTTCAAGAATTGATATTACTATATAGAAGATGATTTTTTTAAAAAAAATTAGTTGGTATCAACTATCATAGGAGAACATTCACTGCTATCTGAGCTAAGGCTGTCTCCATAGTTCACCTTGCATGTTCTTTTGCAGAAAAAAAAAGCAAAAATGGAAGTTACTACGGTATTTGAAATTATACTTTCCAAAAAGATTTATCTCCATCTTTCCTTTGAACCTCACATACCATAACTGGCCTAGAAATAAAGGATAAGCACTTAAGAAAAAAAAAAAACAAAACAGTAACTGTTTTATTTTCACTTTGAAAGTAAAATATGAAGTTTTATCACTGAATACAAATTCTGCAAAGGAGTTGTATTTATACTCCCAAAATGAGGAACTGTAGCATTAAATGAGATTTCGTACAAAGTCACAATATTCATGTGAAATTTGAGCTTTTTATCAGAGCTAAAACAGTTATTATCATAACTGTGATTCTTTCAGCACAACAGATAGGAAAGACCATCAGTTATTTGGCATTAACTTAATTTTTTTCCAATGTATTCCCACAACACACTGGTTTTAAGAGATACAGAATATCATTGCCAAACCATAAACCGGTGTTAGCAGCTTCTTCAGGATGCTCTTAACATTGCCTCTTTTGTCTACTATGTAAACATTTGCCAAAATGTAAAATTTCTATACATTGTATATTAAAAGTCATATCACTGCCCCCCTCCCCCCCCCCAATCCCTCCCAATCAAAGAAATCTTACACTTTCAGCCTTTTAAAAGCTTCAAGTATTTTTCCACCGAAGGGTATACCAACATGGGCTAAAATAAACCCTACAGCTGTCAAGACAAGGCAAGAGTCATCTTTTATTTGGGGGAGCAAGGCAGGAGAATGACAGCAGAGAGTGGGATTTCGTAATACTGCACACCCATCAAATTAACAAAAAGGCCTTTTTTGACCATTTCTATTTAAAGTATCAATGAATGCTGTCTCCGTACAGCTGTTGCTGTCAGGCCTGCTGCACAGATCCACACATCAACCTCTCCTCCCAAAGAAAGCAAGACAGTCTCCTTTTCTACTATGTCTCAAAACATAGTACGCAGATTTCTGGAGAAGCTTCTAGAGATTTGTATTTCATAAATTTACAATTTTCATGTTGGTCAAAAATCTCCATCAATTCAAATTATGCCCTGATGTTTTAACTAAAGGGGAAAAAAACCCTGCATGCCATTAAAGCACTGCTATCTACACTGCCGTTGCAATTAAGCCAGTTTCTTTCACCTTCCCTCTCTCTTCAAACCTTGCTACATGCCCAAATAAAAATCTCAGTCAGCATACATTAAAGACATCAATTCCAAACATTTCCAAATAACATTCAATACTAAATCAAATTTTAGTCAATACACTAGATACGAAACCAGGCCGTACAAATTATAACTTATACAAATCTTATATAGAACCAATGAAAAATACCTCGTTTGCTTACTTTTAAATATGCAGCTGCCTCCTGGACGGTAAGATTTCTTTGAATAGAGCTGCCACATTCATGTTCCCCTGGTAAAATTAAACTTTTGTTTATTTTGATCTGCTTATTACTGCATTATATAAAATAAAATCACCTAAACACAAGCTTACAGTTAACACAATCTGCACAAGTAGCAGTAGCTTAATAATTCTCACAAGTTCCACTACGAGTATGGAAAAGTCTCTGAACAAATTTCTCCTTCAAAAAAGTTAAAAAATTATAATTGTCACAGCTAATAATATGTACAAATCACATCAATACAACTTCACGCACTGCTCAGAAAGCGTGTTTTGGTATTTACATTGAAAGTAGAACAAAAGGTAGTACGAAGAACTATCAAAAAGGACATTACCATAAAACAGTTGCTGCACCCTGACTCAACTTCTTCCAAGTAATTTCCATTTACTCTGAAACATGTATTATCTTCTATACAGACCAAGTTAGTTACAGTTGCAACATATCAATAATATTATTTCAGGCACTATGAAGTTACTACATTCTAGATTAAAGTTATCACAATAACTCATCACCTTCCTGAACATGCACAAAAATCCCAATATCACCTGAAACTGGTGGTTTTACCATCCTAATTCTTTTGGAAAGTATGCAGGAGTAGTCAGGAAATAAGGTGTTATATGCACAGTCAATGCTCACAGCCACCTGCCATCATCTTCCTGATTTTCTTTGCTAAACTAAAGGTACCCAATTCATGCAAAAGGATGTAGTGGCAGTCATACCAACACAAAGTCACACAGAAAAGGAAATGGTCTAAGACCAGTTTTATCTATCGCTAGGCCATAATTTCTGAAGACCTGTCAGGGAGTAGCAAATAACTTTTTTTCCCCCAATCTTTCATTAAAAAACAAAACAATAAAAACTTCACATCTCTAACTATGATTTTATTGTGCCAAAACAATAAAATAGGGAACAACAAATCCAGTCTTTCACCGGCTCAGGGTTATGCCTGCCTTACCTTCCTGAACTTATGCCAAGCAGTATTATTCCCAAAACCATAGCAAGGCTACAAAAGTTTAAGATATTCATGCATATACAAAATACAAACCTTTGCTTGTAACTCTTACAAAGTATTTAAAGTTGGAATTACTCCACAGTGAAATACCCTTTATATGAAACAATTTTAAGTATTAATTCAGTCCCTACACAAACAAGAACATTTGAGGCAATCTGAGCAAAAATCAGGAAACACTTGCAAGTTATGGAGAAGCATCTTCGTGTCCCATTCACAGTATGGAGTTCCAAAGAAGTAAGTGTTTCTATGAAGCAAAAGTCCTTCTCAGACTACTAAAGAAAAGTTTTGTTCAATACACTTCAACAGATTTAAGTGAATTTGGCCTTGCAAGCACATCAGCATAACAGGGGCTCTCTTCTCTTACTGTTGGGTTATAGAGAAATAGGAACACTGTTTTTAAGAGCGCTCATGTGCTATCTGGGCTCGAAGCCTGTGTGCATGCGTGTATTTTCAATCAAGCACTGAGCAGAAAAGACATAACTTTAAAAATTGATGGACCTGATAATTAACATGCAATGTCTTAGACTTCAAAGTGCCCAAGTCCACTGTAACAGCAAAACTACAGAGATCACTGGAGAAAAGTGACACCACCTTTCCCCAAAACCAGTCTGAATCTAGAAGTCAGCACCAGAACCTGAGTTGTGGGCTATTCCTGTATGTAATTTAGGCAGACATTCTTTTTGTGCAGCATAAACTCTACAACCTGTAAATTTACATGTGTAATCATCAGCGATTTCATGTTTCAAGATTAGCAGACTTGGGATAACTACATATCATACTCATACCATCTCTGCTGTAAACATATTGTTTTAAATCTAGAACTGATGGAATAAATACAACAAAACCAAAATGTAACTCTGTAGAAGACATATGTACAGTCTCAATTGGGTATTAAGTTGTATGACATGAGCAAGTCTGGTTAAGTATTCATTCATTTAAGCTTTTTTTCATTGTTCAGTAAGACCTGAAGTCTTCCCGGGGTCCTTGTAATACAGAAAAAACAAGTCAGTCATAATTTGACTGAACAAAACAGCTTGTGAGAGCAGGGGGATGAGACACTTCTGCTTAGGAGCTTTTGTTTGGATTTTTTGTTGTTTTTTAATTATCTAAGTAAGCAGGAAAGCTCATATATGAAATAAGAAAGAATATAAAGGGCGAGGTTAATACACAGAAAAGAAAACAAACAAAACACACAAGCAGGAGACCAGATTGTGAAAAATGAATTCTTAAAAATTAAGTTTCAGAATTCATTTTGGATTTTCAATCTTATGAGAACACAGTATTACCTCTTACAAGAGAATAAAAGCTCCCTTAGATGGGAGACTAGTGGATTACTTTAGGAGTTTTAAATTGTAATCTTATTTGCCTTCTTCCAGGAATTACTTTTATGCAGTATGCAGCCACCACACTGACTTCACAGCTTCTGGTCTCATCTTCAAAAACCAGCAGACAGCTTCCTCGCAGTCCTGCTTCTGATTTTTTTCTTTTTCAGACTATATTCCCAATCAACAAGTTTAACAGTTAAAAACGCCTTTGCTGCCTAGGCTCTGACAATGTCTAAGCCCCATCAGTTCAAATTACCCTCATGCAATGCTGGGGGGAGGGGAAAAAAAAAAAAAAAAATCACTTTCATCTTGCCTCCCACTCTTTAAATGAGTAAGCTAATCAGAGTTAGAGAGTTTCAGTCCTGTACAAAAAGCTGTTGGAGATGCAGTTTCTTATTCTAACCCATCTATTGCCCAGAACCATTTAACAGCTTTCTTCTGAGAAACTCATGAATTTGAAAGCCTCCAGAAAGTTAGGCAATTCACAAGTCAGACAACCTTCTGTTTTACTGCAAACAGCAGGATATTCCTATATGCCATTTCAGTCGCTGCTTTAGCTAATAGTTCTGCAAATGAAGGCTTACTTTGAATAACTTTGGTGCAATCATTAACCACTTGGCATGGAAACCCACTTTCCATAGTCTGAGCCAAAAATGTTTCCCAACTGTTCCATGTGAGGCCCTATATCCAGGAATAAAACTGAAGCAGGGGGAAAAAAACTTAACACAGGTCTGCTGCAAGATAAGTCTAAGCTCTTGGTAAAAACTGCCCCTCTGTTAAAACGTCTGTTGCAAGCTTACAGAAAGCATGGATCTTTGTGCTCAAACTTTTCTTGGGCACAGATCACTTGGATTTCAAGTGCAATCAGAGAACCATTCTACTTGCCTCTGTAGGGAGGCGATAAGTAACACATCCCAGCAAGGATCGCAAAATTACCTCTATGTTATTGTACATGGGCAAGCCACATAAGAAGTTGAGTTCTCCTAGAAATACTAACAAAATACAACTAAAACCTCAGTTCTAAAAAAATCCATTTAAATATGTTCTCACAATTGCTTTCAATACAGAAAGTAAGTCAGATCTGCTTTTCCAGGCAGGCTAGAATATTTGAAACTGACTTTCATTTGGGCATTTAGCTTTATTTATGAGCTGCAGCATATACAGTTAACAGAAATATTAAAAAATTTAAAATATTTGCTTTACAATGTAAATCATTCTCCTCAAGTACCAGAACCAAAACCCACTGGAAATCTCATACTTTAAGGAACACATGGATTTAGCACAGATCTCTAGCTTATACCGTGATGTGAAATAGTCAACCAATATAAAAAGCAAACAGTGTATAAAACATTTGTTTAGCAGGTCTCATGCTTACAGGTTACTTGCTTTTCTTCAGCTACCCACTTTAGTGTCCTGCTGCAAGAGCAGAACAAGTGTTGTGAGAGCAAGTAAGCATGCCTGATCTCCCCAAGGCAAATTCAACAGTTTAGTAACACTGTTGAAAACCAGAACTTGCTAAACAGTCTTTAAATCACTGGTTGGAAACTGCACAGTATCAATTACCTGAAGAACTAAAGATTAAGGAGAGTGACAGAACAGAGAGCCCGTAGCTAACATTTGAAATTAATATTAAGTAATATCTAGTGTTTTGCCAGGATTTTCTTCCAGCCATGGATTTATCAGTAAGCTTTATTACATATGGAAGTCCAATTCCCCCCCTGCATCTCAAGGACCTGTGTTGTCCATTAGCTCAGAAGGAAACCATCTAAATCTGATAGATCACCACTCTGGGGAGAATGCCAAGCAAAAGAAACATCTAACTGGAAAAAAAATTCTTTATGTACAAGAAAGTAGGGTCATAACCGTGGGTAGCTGGCTGCTTCTTGTGGATACAGTGGTTACGTTTACTCATTTTGCAAGCCTGACTGAAAATAGATGTGATCTATTGAAGTCTCTCCAGGTAAGACCAAAACATCCAGTAATTAACATATGCCCGAAGGAAGTCTAATTTAAATAAAGACCATATTTTGGTTTAGGGTAAAGTGTTAGGCACTGAAATATATACTGTAAAAAAGTTGCTGCTTTGAAGAAAGGCTGAACCATTAGACAGGAACACAAACTTCAACTCAGAACAGGATGAGTAGATACTGCTTCTGCCTCTAGTTTCTTCTGAGGTAGGCATTACTCACCACAGGTTTGGCAGACTGGTAATTCTGAGAACAGTGATGCATTAAAGGCAATCTATTTTTATATAGGATAATTAAATCATTTTACATCATATCAGAGCACCACAGTACAGAATAGGCATCTACAGTTGGAACACAGTATATTAACTCAAATAAAATTAAACTGTTACCCTGACTTTCAGAGTTCTACGTGCTAAAAATAAAAGCTCCCCAATTGAAGTTGACAAGGCAAGGAACCATCTCAGTAAAAATAGAAAAAGTCTACTAAAACAATGTGGGCTAGAAACCAAATTCTGCAGTGACCATCTTCATGGTAGTCAAGATGTTGAATAAAGCTTAACAGAACAGACTATTGCAAGTTTCCAGCCTGCCTTTTTAATATTAATAGTTTTAACATGAACAAATGATTCATAGCCAAGTATGAAATGAGAGAAGCTTTTCCAAGTATGTGACAGAGAGACCTGAAAAGCATCACTTTAGTAAAACTATATTCCTTTACTTCTCTCTCTTTTGAAGTGGTGCACTGTGTACAAGATCAACACTTTTAAACCATGCATCTAACAGCTTTCCCTGTTCTGTAACTTTTAAACGGATTCCAGATATTGTGCCAGGTCCACATCAATACGGTATTTAAAAGTGGATGGCAGACTTCTTCCTCGCATACCTTAAGAAACTTGGCATCGAGGATAACTTCTGTCTAAGTACAGATGAATGAGGTCATTCTTCAGACTGAAAGCCGCTCTGCTGAGCAACCAGGTAATCTCATGATACAGCTTCAGTTTTGGGGATCGTCTAACCAGAAAGTAAAGCTGTATTTTTTTATTTTTTTTTTTTTGAAAGTACTGAAGATTCTCGTGGCCAGGAATAGACTAATAGAGATTAATGCACCTTTGAGACCTGGGAAAGAAAGCAGTCATCTTGGAGCATATAAATTCCTTTCATAAGGCAGACAGGTAAACATTTTTGTAACTGTACGTCCACATAAGTAAGTCCCAGCTAATGAAGAAAACTCCCTTTCTTCCACAGATGTAGAAACGAGGTGCCAAACTTTTATATCCAGGGAAGTACACTGCTTACTGTATGGCCACCGGAGGGCCAGATGACACAGAAAACAGCAAGCTGTTATGTTTTCTTTTCAAAAGAAGGAGGGAAGTAGCATAACCCATTACTGCCACTTCACACAAGTCAGGGCTCTACTGCACACAGCTGTGGGTCTTGTGAGACATTCCTACACACCACAGGTTGGCTATCCCACATGGGGAAAAAAAAAAAAAAAATACTCTTTTGGCCCCAATGATTTATAGTACACAATTATCTACTAACATCTATTAAGTATGAAATAGTTTGAAACACAAAAATGTATCAAGATGTAATTGACCTGTGAAAGAGCAACACTGCAAGGTATTCACAGTCAGAAAGAAACAAAACGAAGACTAAAGCAACTACTATTTTGCATGCACTCGGGTTAACCATCATTCTTTCACTACTTCTTGTGTTAAAGAATAATGTAAACAAGAAGAAATTTGTGGGTTTTGTTCAAACAGCTATTTTATTCACTGCAAATATTGTAAATGCTCTGGAAACAAAAAGCTTCTGCAGGAAGCTTTTGGGACAGGGAGTAGAATCAAGCTCACATGATCCAAGAGGAAATGGTTAGTGACCTGCTACACCACTTAGACACACACAAGTCTACGGGGTTGGATGGGATCCATCCAAGGGTACTGAGGGAGCTGGCAGAAGTGCTCACCAAGCCACTTCCCAATATTTATCAGCAGTCCTGGCTAATCAGGGACATCCCAGCTGACTAGAAGTTAGCAAGCATCACACCCATCTACAAGAAGGGCCAGAAGGAGGACCCAGGGAACTACAGGCCTGTCAGTCTGACCTCGGTGCCGGGGAAGGTTATGGAGCAGATCATCCTGAGTGCCATCCCGTGGCACGTACAGGACAACCAGGTGATCAGGCCCAGTCAGCATGCATTTATGAAAGGCAGGTCCTGCTTGACTAACCTCATCTCCTACAACAAGGCAACCCGCTTAATGGGCGAAGGAAAGGCTGTGGATGTTGCTTACCTGGATTTTAGTAAAGTCTTTGACCCTATTTCCCGCAGCATTCTCCTGGAGAAACTGGCTGCTCATGGTTTGGATGGGTGTATGCTTCACTGGGTAAAAAAACGGGCTGGATGGCCAGGCCCAACCCCAGGTGAATGGGGTTATATCCAGTTGGTGGCCAGTCACCAGTTGTGTTCCCCAGGGCTCAGTACTGGGGCCAGTTCTGTTTAGTATCTTTATCAACAATCTGGACAAGGGGATCGAGTGCACCCCTCAGTAAGTTTGCAGACAACACCAAGTTGGGTGGGAACATTGATCTGCTTGAGGGTAGGATGGCTCTACAGAGCGACCTGGACAGGCTGGATCGATGGGCTGAGGCCAATGGTATGAGGTTCAACAAGGCCAAGAGCCAGGTCCTGCACTTGGGTCACAACAATCCCATGCAGCGCTAAAGGCTTGGGGAAGAGTGGCTGGAAAGCTGCCATCAGAAAAGGACGTGAGGGTGGTGGCCAATAGCTGGCTGAATATGAGCTGGCAGTGTGCCCAGGTGGCCAAGAAAGCCAATAGCATCCTGGCACCTATTAGAAATAGTGTGGCCAGCAGGACCGGGGAAGCGACTGTCCCCCTGTACTTAGCACTGGTGAGGCCCCACCTCAAATACTGTGTTCAGTTCTGGACTCATCACTACAAGAAAGACACTGAGATGCTGGAGTGTGTCCAGAGAAGGGCAACAAAGCTGGTGAAGGGGTCTAGAGCACAAGTCATATTAGGAGCAGCTGAGGGAACAGGGCTTGTTTAGTCTGTAGAAAAGGAGGCTGAGGGGAGACCTTATTGTTCTCTATGACTACCTGAAAGGAGGTTGTAGCGAGGTGGGGGTCGGTCTCTTCTCCCAAGTAACAAGTGACAGGACAAGAGGAAACGGCATCAAGTTGCACCAGGGGAGGTTTAGGTTGGATATTAGGAAATATTTCTTCCCCGAAAGGGTTGTCAAACATTGGAACAGACTGCCCATCGAAGTGGAGGATTCCTCATCCCTGGAGGTATTTCAAAGACTTGTAGACATGGTGCTTAGGGACATTGTTTAGTGGTGGGTTTGGCAGTGTTTGGGTAATTGTTGATGATCTTAAAGGTCTCTTCCGACCTAAATGATTCTAGGGTTCTAAGGTTACTCTTGCAATTTAAAGGTATTACAGAGCTGCTCAAATTTCTCACAGATTTCCTATATAGCCCTGACATATAAATTGTTAGCTTCATATCTGACACAGTTGTTTCCACATTTTTTTTAATGTTTGAGAAATGTCGATAGCATCTGATAATAGTGGAAAAGACTTCTTGGTGAACCTTGCTGTTATGAAACAAATAGTTGGCACAAAGAACAGTAAGGCTTAAAAAACAAAAACTGAACCACTGTGTCCTAAACGTATTATGGATTAAATAAGCAAGGGTGATAAACAAATGGCTTAATAGTCATGAAATAGATTCTGCTGTAACTCACAAGATTAAATAACAAATGGCTTAATAGACATGAAATAGATTCTGCTGTAACTCACACTCACCAGATGGCAAAATGATAAACAGTCTTAACTTTACTATTTCCTGATTGTGATGTGTAAATATCTATGCAGTTTAAAGCTGTGTTAATTATGAGGCACAAGCACTGTATTTTTACTGTGAATATTCAATAATTAATACTAATCCTAAACACCATCTCTGACACATTACTATATACAGCATTTTTCATTACTATATAATTGGTATGGTTAAGTTGGACTATGTTGTCTAACAAGGCAATCTTGTTCAACCACTACTGTTCACTGTATTAGTAAGCATTTTCTGATTGTTGTGAAATATTTTGTTTTTCATACATTTTTCCACTATAGTGAAACAACCACCTTTAAAAGAAACATATATTCCTCTCCACATATAGCATATTTAAACCTTTTAATGAAAACAGATTAATAAAGCATTAAGACATTAGATCAAAAACCATACAGGATCACAATATTCAACAGCCTATCCCGTTAACTAAAAAATGTTGCAATAAAAGGTGCTACACTGGTGAAAAAGGCAGTGTAATTGAACTAGAAATGGGATTTCCAGTTTCCCAAAAATGGAACTTTAAATGGCTCAGGGACCCAGCATATTCCCGTTGTTGCAAATCACTATCTGAGCATAGACTTCTTTGTAGCTGTTGCCATAACACTTAGTCACAATATTTTTAAAGTGTTACCTGCTACTTGTGCCAATTTATCATGAAGTGCATATAAGCTGTTCATCATGAGACTTATGTCATCTTCCTAGAATTAGAAAAACACATTAATGTTAAAACAAACATTCATAGAGATGTACTTTCTTCCATTTAGCCCAAAAATCTTTATATACCATGAGGGGAAAAAAAAGGGGGTTTACACATACAGGTGGAAAGTTGTAGTGTTTCACACAACAATGATACAAGTAGTATATTTTGAATCAAAGTGTTCATAATATTGATTTTTCAGATCCTGACTGAAACTAAACTAGAATGCAGCCTGGACTCCAATAAATCTGCCAGTTAAAACAGACAACTCAAAAGGTTATTTTAATACTACTGAGAGAACAGTGCAATGACCCAAAAGGAGTCTGGTGGGTTGGTTGGGTTTTTTTATTTGTTTTTGTTTTCTTTTTTTGGGGGGGTTATACCTGCCATGTGAAAATAAAACAGTTTTATTCTTAATAAATGTGCAGTGACAAGCCACACTGAAGTACCAGCTGCTCATATTCCCACATAAAATTCATCACGACGTAAGATTTTTGCTGTCTTCAAACTACAGTAACGTAATTAAAAAACAAAACAGCAACAACAACCAAAAAAAAAAAAAGCTGCAGACAAAACAATCTTGTTGATAGTTCCTACATATGCCACTAGTATAAAAAGGCCTAATTCCCCAAACAAGCATGAATATGAAATGCCATATAATTAATTACTTACAGGGAGTTAACTTTTTTATCAAGGTATTGAGCAATTTCATTGAAATATATCCAGAAATATTTTATATTAGAATGAATTATTCAAAATATGAAGATAAAGAACCTGTAATTACATACAGTGAGTACTAAAGGCCATTCTAAAACATGTTTTTGTTTGTTTTTTAAGTTGGCTCTGACTCCTGGAGCAGAATCAAATGCTGAGATAAGATTAGAGCCTTTATTCAGAAAATATGCAAGGAAAGTAATTTTCCAGTTTGTGCATCTGCTGGTTATACTCACATTGTAAAAGACTAAATATATTTTAAGTTTCATTCCCTGATGCACCAGCACTGTGTGACATAATTTTAAAATCTGAATGCTCCCATTTTTTTCCATAAGAAAACTACTACCAAATAATAGAATGCTACTTTCATTAATCAAACATTTGACAAATCAATTCCCATAGATGGTATCAACCAGCATCACCTCTTCCTATTCTCGTTCTACAAAAATCATTGAGATTAAATTGATATAGTTGGTACTTCTCAGGAAATTAACCAGCCTTATTAACTCATTTCCTGGCTGGAAAATACTGGGCATGGCAAAAGAAAAAAAATCAGTCCTCTACCATATGCACACACATGACTTCACTAATAGCTACACTGAGACAGACCTGTGAAACATTTTTGTGTCCAAATTATTTTTTCTTACATTAATGGTCAAACCACATAAAGGAAGGAACTGAACAATATGACCTTCATAGCTAACGGACAATCAAGCACGGAGTAGGATTACTATGGAACAATACAGAAGAAACACAGAAGAAAGTAACATAAACAGGTTCTCAAGCTGTCAAGTTCAGCACACAAGATGCATTTTCTCTGCCCTATTAAAGTCATTCTGAAAGAAGCCTCAGAATTTACCCCACAAAATTCAATTTGTTCAAAAGATATGTTTTCTTCCCAAGTAACTACCCAAGGCTACCTACCTAAAATATGCAATTATTGACTTTTTCAGAGCTCAATCCTAGACACAAAAAAAAACACCCACCCACAAAACAAAAAAACCCAAACAAAAAAAAAAAAACACAACAAAACCCACCACACAATTATCTGGTAATACTTGCTTATATATGCCTCGCAAAAGCAGATCACTATGTTTACAGTCCAGGCAGAAAGACTGAAGGCCAGAAGAGAGAACCACCAAAACATATGCTGAAGAACTGAGAATAATATAGATAACCATTTTTGAGACATCACCATTAAAGGGATCCCAATATTCCAGTTGAAAGAGTGAATACAGGAACAAGTAACAGAATAGCATCAAATTGAAAGAGACAAACTTTTAAATCCGTTTTCTGAAGGAGGCTAACCCTTGCTCTTCTACAGCACTAAGTAACATATGGGAGTTTCAAGTCAATCATCTCTTACTAGGTGTCCTACAGTAAGAGATAAACTGATAAATTCAGCATTGAAACTTAAAACACCACAATTTTTACTCATAGCTCTACAACACAAATTACATAACGTTTTCTTAGTATATAAAGCATGCCCCCGCCAAATCTTATAATCCTAGTTACATTGCCAGAGTTAAAAACAAAGAAATTAAAACATTAAAGTTGCAAGAAGTGCATTCATCTCAAGCAAAACTGAAACTGCATCTTTTTAACACATCTATGTTGGTTTTATATAATCATATGACAGATTAAAAAATGTTAAGTGGTTTTACTTACTGTTATTTTTTTCAGTTCTTCACTGAAGGAGTTCTTGACTGTCAAAAGGAAAGAAAAAAGAATCATTCATTCTAGAGTCTGAAAACACTAAAAGGTATACCAACACTGTAACTGTAGGACAACACTGTAATCTTTAAATAAAAACGAACAACTCTGTAATATGACAAAGAACAATTAGGCAGCCATTAACCTTTGACTTAACTCTGCGTTTGATACTGCACTATACTAGCATTTACATTAAACTAGAATCTTGTATATCTGCAAATTTAACAGCTATTTCCATGCAAACAAGACTCTGCTTGCCATCTGCAAAACTCTAATGACTCAGTTGCACTGAAATCATAATTTGAACTTTTTAGTGTCCAGTTTAAAAAATTTAAACTACTTTTTTTACTAAGCAATAATCCACACAACACAAAGTTGTACAACTCATCAGCATTTTCTGTTTTGACAAGAGTAAGAGATGACACATTCAGAGCTCAGGTGAAAAGTGCAATGTTACTAAATGACCATTCCTTCCTTTCCAAATGGAAGTTCCCACAGCTCCTGAAAGCGTTAAGTGTATCTATTATCTTCCTCTTGGAAAAAAAGAAAAAAAAAAAATTTACATTCCTCATGGAAGAGAAGCTGAAGTCAGACAAGTAATTTGCGCTGTGCTTCCACTTAAGACCAACCAGCGGGTAACTAAAAAGTTACCAAGGCAGGAAGCAATCACTGTTAAAGTATTTTGTCTTGCCTTTCTAAGACACAAACTCATTTCACCCACAGTTTGAGCCTATAGAGAAAATAGCAGTTCTACGCGCTATTCATACAGAAAATGAAGCTTCTACTGACCATAGTTCACCAAGCACAAACACAAAAGTAAAAAAGGTATCCTGGAAAACTTGACACAAAATTGAAGGTCTAGGTTGTAAATGTCATTGCATTGATGTTTAAAGCATATTAAGAATGGGCAGCACTTGAAGGGGCACACTGCTCCATATATGGTTCTACCAAATGTAGAGTTCTTCCCAATGAAAAAGAGTACTTTCCACTACTTCTAGGTCTGATGCATTTGCAAAGAGAATCTGGAAGAAATCTCAGTCTGGGAAGAATTTTGTGCATTTTGAAATCCTGCAGTTCAACTTTCTATACCAAGGCATAGTAAAAGACAATAGTGTCTTAAATCATGTCCAAAATACATAATTCCATATACATGGTGCAATTACACCCACCCCCAGATATTGCAGCTGTTTAGACGGCATTTCTGCTTGCATCTGAAGGTAACTCAGCAACAGCCTCTGATAGAGCTAACCAATTTGACTTCTTATAAGGCACTCCCATAAGTAAAGATATTCACAAAAACATGAAGAGTTGCCTCCCTGACAGTCAGCTGAATGACAATACCTTGATTCCTGAATCATAACCATGGCTATTAAGCTGCTCAGTTAATTTAGTTATAAATGAGAAGTACAGGAGAAATAAAGGTGGACACACTAGATCAAATTCACGGCAAGATTTCTCATTTAGGACAAATGGAGGATACAAAAGAAACTAAGGACCAACTTATAAGCCAGGGGTCCCCTAACCTTTGCCAAGTGTAATAGCATCTGGATAAGTAACTGGGGAAAAAAAAGTCACAAAAAAAAGAATCGTTTGTAAACCAATTTTTATTACCTGCACAAGCTTCCATAGTACTGTGGGCAGCAGCGAGATGCTGATTCACTTGACCTTATTTTTGAAAGGCAAGTTTGAAGGGGGAATGATTACCATTTCATTGCTCCTACATGTAGCAAAGGTAAGGAACATATTTCTATAATTACAACCAACAAATGATGTATAAAACAGTGGGCCAATGAAAAGGCTGAGTGAAGAAGAAAACGTGACTCTGAAATTTTGCAAACAATGGTTGCCTGAGCTCAGAAGAAAACTAAGCATGGCCCCTACCTAACAACAATAAGCACTTCAGCTTCTTCTGACACAGCAAGTGGAAAATAAAAAAAAAAAAAAAAAACCCAAAACCCAAAAAAAAAAACCCCACCCCCACCCAAACACAGGGACTGGTTTTCACAGACATCTGAATACTTGATTCAGATACCAGATTAATTAACACTGATAGAAGCAGATGTTCAAGCACTCTTGTAAACCAAGCCCTATACCACTTCATTATTTCATTCTATAGGTGCAAATTCTCAGACGTTGCCTACTAGTTATCAAGCTACCAACTTTACAAAGCTTTATGTATTTCATTCATTAACTCAGCAGAACATTCCCAGTACACTAAACTTTTAATCTAAACAGCCTAAAATAGGATTAGAGAAACACAGCCAAGGCTCAAGATGACTGCCAACCTCCCAGTTTGATCGTTAGTTATCCAGACAAGATAATTATGTAATTATGGTCTCTTCCCAAGGTCAATCGTATTGAGCATACATGAGATTTTGATTATATGGTTTTAGATTGGAGGAGGCAGTGAAGGGGGTGGGGGGCGGGGCATGAGACAGCAGTGCATAGATTTCCGCATACCTGACAAACATGTATTTTAGCACTGATGAAAGCCATGGAACAAATACAAATGCAATACTTCCATGCCTGCAAAGATGCAAACTGAAAATTGACAGCTGCAATTCTATATACACTAGGACAGTACAGCAATTAAGTGAGGGCAATGGTGGTGTTAGACTTTCCCAGCATCATGATCCCAGTGTAAAGTCAATCTGACATATGAGCAACTTCATATTTGGATAAATTAAAACATTGAATTTATGACAATCCAGATGAGATGTCAATGTTTGCCTCTCCTTCACAAATACAGTGGTTAAAATGACCGAAAAGTCCTCTCCAAAATTATCTATTACAAAAAAATTAATCGATTCTTGTAATACATTATTTTAACTCACACTATAGGATTTCCACGAAATCCCTCTGAAGTTAGTGATTTTATGGCAAGTTAAACAGTGAGATACATTTTATGTAAGATGTTAATATAGTTTAGGATGCCTGATGCCTTAAGAGGCAAGTATGATAAATGCAACTGCAGCAATTTATCAGCTGCAATGCAATTAAAAACTGTTAATCAATCTGCATTTACCACATAGCCTAGATTAACTGGAGTTAAGAAGGCCACTCCTTAAGTACTTCAGTAATTCCTCTGTTCTGAATCCACCCTTCTTTCTTTTGTCAAGGATCTAAGCTCTTACCAAATCCTCCCACTTGCTCCAGCCACAGACGTAAAGTTTTAATCTACTCCAACGTGTCTAAGGTATTTCAATGTATTACATCAACATTGGTTCAAAATGTTTCTTGACAGTTCTTAAAATATGCAAGTATAGTTTTAAGAGTAACAAGCTCTTGTTCTACCAAACTAAGCATTAATTTACTAATTACTAACAGAAGAGTTTCTTATGCGAACATCTTATACTTACAGGGCTCCTCCTCAAAATGGGTTCAAGACCTCTACCGCACAACAACCATTACCAGCCTTGAAATTAGTCTACCAAGCTCACATTTTTATGAGCTTCAAAAAAAAAAAATTCTCAGTTACTTACACTACAAAGCTAAAACCCATACAGATAATCTTCTAAAACAGGAATCTCCGGACAGTGGTCCCAGGGGGCTTTCCCTCCAGGTTAGCCAACCAACAACCACATCCACTGCTCTCAAAAAAGGAGAGATGCAACAAACTACCTGGACATGGCAATCTCATCATCCATCAGTACTCCCCAGACAGAAACAAAACTGTGAAAAGCACAGCATTTTTACCTGGCCACATGTGAATACTAGGCCGCAGGATTAAAAAAAAAAAGCAAGAATATTTTCATGGAAGAAAAGACTTGACAAGGGGAACCATACCAACTCCCCCAAAACACTGTAATAGCTAAATATTCTGCTTGAAAGTTTGATACATTGGGAGAAGAGCTTCATTTCTGGCAAGATGTAATGATAATAGGATTCTTTGGCCAGACACAAAAGGAAATAAAAAGTAAATACACTACAGGACATCAGCCTCACATGAAACTTGATTTCAGAACAGGAAGAGACATGCTATTTAAATTCCAGTTTTAAGAAAGGATCTTACCTAAATGCTAGTTAATCAAGAAGATGACAATAAGATTACCAAAAAGCCTATGAAAGAAATCAAAGCAGCATACAAGTATTGTTCTGGTTAACTGAAAAGACTACTAATGACCCTTAGAAGTAATTAATTTACACATATTACTGTTTGGACAAGCTGTAAATGATGACTTACAGGCTACTAGAATTCCTCAGAATGGCAGAACTGGTCAGTCTCAACAACAAAAAGTCACCAATACAAAGCCAAGGGTCACACACAGCTCCAAAGCATTCCAGCCAAAGCTGTCAACACAAATGCACGTACCAAGCCATCTCAGAGATGCTCAATTTTAGGAATACAAGTGCAGTCAGTGTCAATATACAAGGTTAATTTTCGCTAGAATACAGAAGCTTTCATCTTTAAAGTAACAATAAAACCACTCACCGCCACCAGCCACTTTCCTCCCTAATACATTGGTAACAATTGCAGACAGACACAGCCTTCACAAGGCTTTAGTTTCCTTCCGTAAAACAAACAGGGAGCACAAAGTATGATTTCTTGTCTTTTTCAAAGCATGCTTTAACAGACACCAAGTTGCAGCCTAATTGCAGACATTTGTGAAGACACAAGTCAGCTTTTACTGAGCCTTAATGGGACAAGTTCCAAAGACTGACGCTGCTTCACAGGCATTCATACCTAGAAAGAAGACATGCACAAATAAAAATACCTTTGCTTAGGACATAAGTTAGAACCATATCACTACCACGGTATCAAAATAAGGGATACTGCTACTTTCTGGTAACCAAATTAGGATGCCAAAAAGTACTTTCACTACAGTTATCTCCCAGATCACCCTGAACAGCATTACCATTCCTGCAGTTTTAGTATACAGTACACTTCAACATACAACATCAAAACTGAAGTATGAAGGAACTGTCACACTGGGACAAACCAAGGATTCAACTACCCCAGAACCCAGCCTCCAGCAGTAGCAAGAAGTTTTACTCTTTTCAGAGACACGTGTCCTTAACTGGAGGGGGGAAGTCAACAGAACAGTAGCAAAAATGGGTGTCAGGGCATAAGAATATAAAGTATACGCTGGTATTTCAACAGAATATTCTCCCAGTCATAAAAAAAATTTGCACCTCAGAAGCTTCCTGAGACAGACAGAAGTAGCAGATTATTTAGTTTTCTAAATTATCAACTCCAATGTATTTTTCCCCTACCAATTTGTCTAGTACCACATTAACCCCAAGCAAGCTTTTAGCTTCAGCAACACACAGTCATAAAGGTCCACAACTTAAATGTGCACATGTGAAAGAACAGTTTCCCTACTTACTCTGAACTTGCCACTTGTTAACTTGAGAAACTCCTTTTGTTAGAGGAGACAGTGAGTAATCAGACCCTATTCAGCCTCTCCATAATACTCATGCCTTTACTTCATTGCTCAGTCCTCGCTCTTCCACACTCAAGAGTCCTATTCCTCCTTGCTATGAAAGCCATACTATGCTTTTGATCATACCACTCTCTGAACCCTTTTGCAGCTCTGCTCTGTCCTTTCTGAGGTTAGGGACCAGAGTTGGATACTATTCAAAAAAAGAGGCGCACCATGGGTTATTAATGCCATACTGATATTCTCAAATATATTCTCTCAAATATACTTTGTTCCAAATTACCTTCCTAAAAAACAGAAAATCCTATCATTGTGTTTTCTTCTTGACCACTACCAAATATTAAGCTAACATTTTTAACAGAATCACTGTAATGCCATAATCTATTTCTGAACATATAGAAAAGTTGATTTTATAAACAAAAAAGCAACTTTCCAAAGCAACTTTAAGGAGATGTAAAGCCACAGCTGCAGAAACAAGAACGATCCCAATTAACCTGTAAGCATTTCATTTCTTGATGTGACGACACCAAAGCTGCAAAATACCATCCACACAAGGATTCAGACTGTACACTGCAACACACATTTTCAAGCTAGCAACTTCTGCAGAAGCAAGAACGTTCCACCCTACAAACAGAAAAGTGCTTTTCTCCTCCCACCCACCATGTCCCAAGCAGACTAATCCCAAAAGAGAAGCAGTATTTTTTTCAAAAAATTGTTCCTTTAAGGTGTGTTCAGTAAGTGGATAACCTAATGCTTTACATTAGAATTTTTTCTTCATTACAAAAAAAAAAAAAGCCACACACATTAGCTGGATAATGTATTGTTAACAGAGGAAGCAACAACACTGGAAGCACTGCTATCCAAAATGGGCCTTTAGCACAGCCCTTTTCTACACGATCTTTGAAGCAAGTGCTAAATAATTTTACAATCCAAGTACTTTCAACATCAACTAACAGATCTGTGACTTTTTTGGGGTAAATGTGGGGTCAAGTACTGATTCCACCCAGTGGCACACTGTGTATGTGTCAACGACAATTCTAAAACATTGTCTCTGAAAGCTCCTAAACCTTAAAATCCCAGAAACAAACAAACAAGTTATTACAGGAAATAAGTTATTCCAGAGCTCCATCTTTCAAACAGCTTAAATACAGTAATTCTACCTTTATTTGCCTCTCTGCAATAACTCAACGCTCAAAACAAATGAGCAGTTTTGCATGACATGCATCTCCAGATTGCGCTAATTCAGGTAGAAACCTTTGAACCAGCAGGCTAAATCTCTGTGCTTTGATATCAAGACACCAAGTCAAACATCAAGCTGTGCCATTCCTTCACTACAGATCATCTTTGTGTGCTTTGGAAAAAATTTTTGTATTTCTAAATCAGTACACCATTACAGTTTGAATAGTCCTTTGCCATGCCAATTTTAAGCTGCAGCACAATCTGCTACAAGGATTAAAGAATTCTAAAAGCAGCTGAATTTTTCCTTAACATCAAGTCAGTTTTTCAACTGCCTCAGTTTAGAGGGCTTTTTTTAATAATTTTCCTCCAATATCATCTGAATTCATTCTGTTTGTGCATAGGTGATACAAGGGTTGATGATATAACCAAACTTTCATAATCACTTTTTTCTTTTTACAAAACCCTCCTCTAGAAGAATTAGAACTATCATATTTGTGATAGACATTTCAGTTCAAACACATTTTCTATCAGCCATGAACAGCCGTCTTCATTATTTTAGGTTAAAGGGTGGGAAATACCAGAATTTCTCTTTGGAGTTCTTCACTGCTTCTTAAAAAAAAAAAAAAAAAACCTTCTCCATATTTTAGCCATATCACCCTTTCTAGAAATGCTCAAATCTACTCCTACCCATTTAAATACTGGTTAGAATAGACCTGAATGTTGAAAGATGCTCTTCAGAGTCATGTCAATTCAGTCCATATTTAAGACGACTCTAGTGTTTTGGGAGAGCTTCTCATAAGATTAATCAGTTTCACCAGAATAAAAATACTAGTTTCACTCTAGTATTTCTATTAATGATTGAAAAGCTAGAAATCCTAAGTTTTGTGCTTAAAAGATTAAAGAAAAATATTTTAACCTCTTTAGTGCCGGCAGATATCCAAGTACTGCGAAACAAATAGAATAGTTGGCTGCAAGTCAGTTTAAGAACATCACCTTTTTTAAGCAAAAAGCCTTATAAAATAAATCCAGAACTGGAACAGTTGCCAAGACATCAGAGCAAGTTTTCACTATATTCTTGCCGCATTCATGCCATAAATACTGCTGCCAGCTAAAATCTACCATACTGAAATGCCCATTTCAAACAGAGCTGATACCTCAGACTAACACCTGCAAATACTAACAAAGAGATTGCCTTTCCTTCTTTCTGGTCTCCTGTTTCTTAAGTGTCACCATCAACCATAGCAAGACTCGGGGAAGAAAAAACCAAAACCTACAGAGCCATAGTACTGACACTGCTTGCTTCAAAAGGAAGAATGTGCAACTTGCCTGTGTGTAGGAAGAAATCACAAAAGTTCACTTTTTCTACTAGAAGACCCTATGAAAATAACTGTATGCAACAGATGAAAGAACAAGCGAGTCCAAACAAGAACCAATGCAGCACCACCAAGAAACAGAACAAACTTTAGAACATCACTATCAGTAAGAAAATAATACTGCATTTGAAGTCCCCAATTCCAAAAACAGATGAGAAATTTGGGCAGAAAAGACAGGGCTGGTGTTTCATATCCCTAACTCAGGAGGGGTGTGGGAGTGTGTGGTGTGTCATCAGAAGTATAAGTGCCAGTCACCAAACACTCCAGACAATACTTTCAGCTGCTACACCCACCCAGAAACTGGTCTATCACCCTAAATTCTATCTCCTCTACGCCTACATTAATCTCAACGGAGCATACTCAGTACCAGAGCAGACTTTTCAGACACATTAAGCTGCTAGGTTATTTACAAAATCATTTTAGCTTTCCTCAAATAGAGATAATGAAAAATGATTCTTACAATAAAGTATCCTTTTCTCCAGTTTTATTTCTACTAGTGCAAGGAAATGTTTTCTAGCAACAGAATTTGCACACACACTCTTACAATATATTACAAAACAGGCTGCATTTCAATGAAGAAAAAGCTGTCTATTCTATTCAGAAAAAATGGCTCAGGAGAAGTGCATTTGCTATGCATTGTAAAAATTAAGTAATACTACCTTCTTTGCACCCACATAGTCTCCATTATAGGCTAGCGTTTATAGGTAGGAAAAAAAAAACAAACAAACCACACCAAACCCACACTAAGACTGCTTTTATCAGCAGTTGCAAACATTACCAGGGAAACATTAGACTTCAGAAACCCATCAGCATTTTACAATGGGTAGAGAGTATCTTCACTTGCAAGAGAATTGGAATAGGCTTCTGTAATAACTCTTCGCCCTTCTTCTATGCTCCCTCCCAAATGTTTTAGCTCCATATACTTTATAAGCTCAAAAAACACCCACGACTTCAATAAATGAACACCAATTTAAAAAAAAAAAAAAAAAGATGTTCAGAAGCAGGGGAAACTTCATCTTAAAAACACAGCAGCACAAGCCGCCCAGTGCTAAATTAGGAAGTAGTCTGCTTTCCTCAAACTCCAAAGTTCAACATGGAAAGCAAACTCATAAAGCAAGTGTTATCAAACCACAGAAGATTTAAGAATCAATGGGAATCTGCAGTTACATATTAAATCTACTGTAACTCTGCCAAAGGGCCCAATCTGGATATAAACACTCCCAAGATCTTGTACAAGCAGGAAGGATTGCTGTCTTTAAGAGTTTCCAGTGTAAAAATACCCAGTTATAACCTCTTCTTCCAGATAGATTACAATTACAAAGTACTAGTAATATGCTATAATAGCATGAACAGTTTACAGCATCCAAAGATAATATTCAAATGGAGAGCACTGACAGGAGAACTATTAAGAGACTCAATCATGGGAGCAAAGACATTAACAAAGTCAAGAAAAGATCACGTAAGTATTTTTCATATTTACAACTGGGGTTCTATTGTGCCTCTTCCCTCTTAATCATTCAGCACACATTGGTCTATCACTACTTGCTGCAATAAAAGCAGCAGAACTGCTGAACAATGATCTATACAAAGCCAGAACACAGCAGTAAAATTCTTAATAGGTGCACTAGTGTATCCTAAGGAGAAAAAAGAGCTTACTCTATGCAGGACATACACAGGTAGCTGCTAGCAGGTCTCTTGTCATGACAAAGATGAACCTTTGTAGAGGAAGCAGCAGCCAGCTTACCAGAAGTATCCATATTAGCTAAATAGAAGAAGGAAAACTGCACACCATGTACAGCAGAAGTTTGCAGAGCTCAAAGCAGTAATTCAAGACATAGCACCACTTGACTAGAAACTAATAAAAGTAGGCAATATTCAACTTCCATTTTTACTCAGCTGGACTAAGACACTAGAGTTGGCTAACCTTCCAGACAGTCTACCACACCAGTTGCACTTGTTTGATAGCATAAACTGACTGGTTCAAATAAAAAATTTTATCTGAAGGAACAACTGGACTACCACACAGCCATACATATTACCCTTATATATATACCTTGTCACTGGCTCCTATACTCAGCTGAAGAGTCTGCTTGAACTAAGACTTCCAATATTGTTATCATAATAGTTTATTAATTAAACAGGTTACACCTACTAAAGCGTTACATCATCAGCTCATGGATTCGGCTGATGAATCTTCCAGCAGTACTGTGTGCACTACTGAGCCAGGTGAATCTAGAAAGGAGAAAGAATCTATCTTGGCAAGAAACTCATCTGCCATACAAAAACAGCAAAAAAAAGAGAATGGAAAGGATGAAGTGACTCTTACCGAGATCTCAAACACTGCAGACAGTAAAACTTTACCACACCATTGGCTATTTGTGGGTACACAAGAACTCCACAGTATGCAAGTCACTATATAGTAGTACAAAGCTAGGTGCTTAAACTGTAAAACAAAGTTTACAAAACAAGATCTTAACTCTCCTTCCTCAAACCGTTTCTCATGCTTAAGGAAGCACAGCTCGCCATATAGCTAGTAGTCTGATGCCAAGGTTTATGTAAGAAGCTCTGTACATTCCCATCTCCTAAATGGCAAAGAACATGACATGCTAATTCATTCCCTTGCTGGGAATAGGGAAGAAAAGGGATAGGCAGACCTTCCTTGGCCTTTGGTCCTCAAATCACCACGACAGCTCCTTCCCAGGGCTGCTACTGCATGTGACTTGCCTTTACAGTTCGCTCTCCCTCCAAAGGAATAACTTTAATACTACGCATCCTACACAGCAGAATAACACAACTGGATTTAACATCCCATTGTTGGGTTTTTTTTCCCCTACTTCATGTGCACTTGTACTCAATCTGCACCTTTTTTTGTTTTAGTTCATAAGCAGCACCTTTAGATGAATGTCAAGAGGGAAAAAAAAAAAGCAGTATTTAAAGTTATAAATCGAAAAATGCATTAGCCACTGCATTGTCCAATTCCAAAGTACACAGACACATTAGTGCTCAACATAAGTGAGCTAAAAAAAAGCCAACGTTTCTGCAGGGAGTACCACCTTCGATGGAAGTCAAACATAACAGACACTGGTCATAGTACACCTAGGATCACCAAGTCAGACTGTGTATATATACCTGCCCATTCTGAATGAGTGAGCTCTCAGGAGTACTTAAAAGGCTGGTATTTCTGGTTTTCAATGAGAAACAAAAAAACTACTCGCTCAAAAGACAGGGTATGGACAGTAGAACAGTATGGCACTTTCAGATGTTCTCAACACTCCATTTTATTTTTTTCTTAGTTTATATTACTATGAACATGTGTTTGCTATTATATACAAAATATAAAGTACCCAAACATGAACATATCCTTCAGATACAGCTCAGATTCCCCATTTCCCACAGTGATTTAGGAACATCTTTATCTAAAGCTGCTTTTGCTTTTTTGCTTTTTGCTTTATCTAAAGCTGCAGTGCTTCACATGCTTACAGATAAGAGAAACAAAGCCCAAAAGTAAGTAGGGAGACTAGTTCCTTCTCCAGAAGAAAATCTCCATCTCTAACCTCATTCTCTTACCTAGGCAAAGTCTCCTCAGGACAGCATAAAGTCCCTTTGACAAGAGGGGGGAGAAAAAAAAAAAAAAGCCTTCTCAGCATCTTCCTTGAAAACACTATGCGTCTCACCTCCAGCAGCTTCCCTGGATCATACAATCATAGAATGGTTTAGGTTGGAAAGGACCTTGAAGATCATTGAGTTCCAACCCCCCTGCCATGGGCAGGGACACGTCCCACCAGATCAGGTTGCCCAAGGCCATGTCCAGCCTGGCCTTAAACACCTCCAGGGATGGGGCCTCAACAACTTCTCTGGGCAACCTGTTCCAGTGCCTTACAACCCTCAAAGCAAAAAATTTCTTCCTAATGTTTAATCTAACCTGCCCTCTTCCAGTTTGCACCATCAGGTACAAAACAATACAGAAAAACTAGGATGAACGTGACATGATACTCTCCTTTTCAAGATCCCACCAAGGAATTTCATAAATCATTTGCTCTTATTTACAACATAACAGTAAACTCTTTCCAAGGAATTTGCAAGAATAAGAAACAGCACAAGCAAGACTGCCAGACTGGCCCTTCCCCAATAATTTGGTTTGACTGTGGATTTCAATAGCCTGAAAGAGGCCTTTCAGGGGTTTGTCACAAATGCACCACCCAATCTGTCACTCAACAAAATTAACAAATACCCTCTTACCTTGTCTGAAGTATAACACCTGAAAAAGAACAAACAGCCCACTAAATATTTAGATATGCATCAAATGCCAGAGATGAACAGAAAATTTCATGATGAATGTTTTACCATTTCCCAGAAAACATCCTGGAAATTAAAAAAAAAAAAAAAAACCAAAACAAAACCCAAACCACTACACAACACAACCAAGAGCTGTTTCAGGCAACACTAACAAGAAAATCAGAAGTCACACTTCTGCCTTCTGATATTTGAAACCCCTCATTCACAGTAAATGCTCCATTGACAGGTTTCAGATTAGTTCTAGCTAGACTTCTGTTCTCTATGACCAACAATACCTACGCAGTCAGATAAAAATTTATTTGATGAAGTTGTGCTCTGAGATATAGGAATACTGGACATGAGGGACTTGTGTCATGCAGCTTAATGATACTGAGCAGACACCAGGACAAGTATTACTGAATGAGTGTGCTGAGGAATGTTTTACTGTATAACTACATAGTGAGACAATGAGTATTGAGGGGACAGATGGTTAATGCTTTGATAGGCAGTCTACTGAAAATATCCAAAAGCTAACATTAGCAGTTACGAAGTCAGTGGACAGTCTGAGGCTTCTCCAATAAGCAATTCTGAGATTTAACTGACCCTCAACGACATACTTTTCTGTGGGGAAACAAAAAATTAAGATCTAGATGTGGCCTTAAAATATAGTATGGAATAACACTACACTTATCCAACTCATCCCAGCAGCCCTCTCATGATAAAGCTGTGTTCAGTCAACTGCCTAGCCAGGACAGTCTGATGCTGCATTTACCCAAGATGCCGTGAATCCACGTATAAGTTTCTTGTACTTCTTCCATAAAGAAAAGGTTAAGCTGATGTGACCTGTATAAAACACCTGTACTAAGACTTAAGTGAATAAAGGCAGTATGAAGGAAGTCTTAGTATGTATATAAAAAAACCTATTTTCTAACAAGCCGTCTTCTGATTTTTAAGTAAACAGCCTTCTCTAGGACAGGAAAAACTGGCCCAGGAATTGGTCTACAATCCTTCATTTATGAACAGACCTATTTCTTACTTATCTAGCACAGCATCACTAGAATTCAATGGATTTTGTAGACTACTTAGTAAGTTTTAATGCCACTCAATTTTATGTTACACTTCTCTTTCTAAGCCCTTACCTTTTCTCCTCCCCACATCTTCTATATCAATTTAGTCTGTCACTCAGAGCTCATTTAAAGCAGCTAAAGGAATTTAAGACTCTAAAAGGGCAGCTTTATTCAAGATAGCTGTGTTACAACATGACCCTCAGTAAGCAGAAAATTTGATCCTTTCCTCTGCAAAAAGGAGAATTCCTATGTGCAAACACCAGACATAACAGCACGTCTCCTCCAATAAACTAGGCCCAACAAGCACACTATATTTGCCTGTTTCACTTTTACCATGCATCCACACTCACTTGCTTCTTACCCTCTCACCCTCCACCGTAGACTGTAAACACAGAGCAGAACAGAGAAACAGCACTGAATAGCATTGTGGGAAGTACAGCACAGTAGCAGGGAAAAGGCAACAATGATAAGGATGCTGGAGAAAAGGAGCCACAAAACCCAAAGTACAGCAGTTTGGGGCCATGCTATTTTTCATAATTACAAACAGTACTTATTGGTAGAGACAGATTTCTTATTCATGCCATGGTGTGCTCAAGTAATCTAAATATACTTGATTCAATCTTCCATCTCCATTAGCTACATTTGTCTTCAACTCCTCCAGCTGGGCTGAAAAGCTTACTGAATGGACAGACTTCTACAGAATCCCTAAAGTTTCTAGGAGAGAAAGCTAGCAATATCTCAGACTAAAGATGCATGAACCCAAAGCTTTGATTTGCCTGGATCAAGAAACTGTAGAAATATTGAGACAACATTCAAGCGGTGTCTTCTCAGACCAGTCAGCTGTACAAAGACGCCATATCTGCACAGAGCCAAAGTATCAAGTTTGGTTTGGTATTCCCATTTTCTAGGGACAGCAGGCTGACATCAACTGCAAAGTTATGTGTCATCAGTTTCATTTTAAAAGCTGATGGGTTTTTTAATATATATTTACAACAGAACTCAACATCAGATTTATAAACTGCAGCAAACCTTCTACACATAGGCTATGTGAGATCAGCTTTTAGTTGTGCAGTGGTTCTTTGATCTATCCTTATATCCATCAGCACACTTCTTTCCATCAGTAACACTGCCCCTTTTCCAAGTTTTTCTAAATCAGAATTCCTCAGTAAACAGAAGCCATCAAGGTTACTTTGATCAGTGGCAGTAACACCATGTAATGTATTATACTCACAGAATGCCACTTTCTCCCGCAACTCCAGACCTACCAGCAGCAACAGCAGGAGCCAAAGGAAGAGTAAGGACAAAGATACTACTACTGAAGTTCTTAGCAAACATGCCAGTCCCCTGAAAATCACTTTTTCTTCTTAATATACCTTGATTTCACATTCCCTTAACCAGTCAACTTAATCCCCTCAACCTATCACAAATCACAACAGGCAACTAATTTTACCAGAGAATACAAATACCCACAAGAACTTTAAAGGTGTAAGGAATATTCGCCTCACAATTACAACGGATTCTGTGCTTCTCCACAGCAGTGGAACAGCACTTATATCAACAAAAACTGATGTACGTGCTTAATTTACTTGCCAAAGCTTTTTTAAGTGACCAAACAACTTTCTCAAACAGCAGCTCTTACCTGTTCACATGTTCATACTATTTCTGAAGCACAAGTCTAGAAGCATGACAGGGACCAGTTTGGTATGACTCTAGCACTCTGTCAGCTTAGCTGGGTAAGCAATCAAGCCAAAGTTTTGCAACCTACTACTCCCAGATGAAACACAGATTTCAACAGGAGTTAAACGGTACATGATTTTTTGGAAACACAATTGGTCCCCAAGGATAGAAAGACTGCAGCACTGATTCTCCTCTTCTACTGGGATACTTCAAGATTATGAAACAGTGCAAAGTGGGGCTCTTACAATGCTACATTTTAGTCCTTGGGTATCGTAGGCTCTTCCTTAAAAGTGTTTCCACTGCATCTATTATCACTGCATGCATCTGTCCTAAGTAGAAAGAAATCGGCACTGTATTTGAAGAACACTATTAGAGTTGGCAGAGGTTCTTAACAGAACAAACACAAGTTTGCTTTCCCACTGCTTTCTAGTCTACAATGCCTTATAAACATGGAAAAGTTGCAACCAGATCTCCTTTCACATCCTAGATCACCCTTAATTTTCTCACATCAGAAACCAAATTTTCTTTTGACAAAACTATCATGCACAATAGAATGGAGTGCAAGCTTTTGATTAGTTTTTGGAAGCTGGTGAAAATAGATCCTGCCACAGCTTTTATCCATCTCTGCTCCCCAGCCAAGTAATTTTAGTTCCGATTTCTCATGACTAACTTCACAAAAAAGCATAGCCTACAAGAGTAATGTTGAAAAAATGTCATTGTAAGAATATCTGAAGTCATGGCATATGGAAAGTTTTGTGTGCATCTGCAAACAGTAGCACATTTAAGGTATGAATGCCAAGTTAGTTCTAAATATTCTGAATAAAGTATCAAACACTGCTATCTCCTTAAAAAACAGACATTCTCAAGTTGCATCATTTTTGTTTCAAATACTGATAAGGAATTTTCATATTTATAGTACAGATCTGCTGCAAAGGTAAACAGACTCTTTATTATCTTTTAGGAAGGATTTTAAGTTGTCACCTAAGATGAACTATTTTGCACTACGTGCAAGTATCTGGACTTTCCTGGGTACAAGTCTTGGCCAAATTTGTTCCTCATTTTTAAGAGTTATTTCTGATATACCATAAGGAAGACTAGAGTTTAAGAGTGTCAAGAATCCTAAGGAAACTTGTATTCTGCCTGGCTTTATGTTATGAAGGCAGACAAGGGTTTTTTTGATCTACTGATCTTGATCCAAAACTCAATAAACCACAGAAGATCAGCTACAAGGGAGATTAGTCTTTAAGATGCACATCAGGATTTTCTTTTGTATCAACTAGAAGAGAAATACTTGCTAGAGTTTAAAGCAATATAAAAAAAGTAAAACAGAGCTATATATGCTAATATGTTAACAGAAGAAGTTGTTATATTGTCAAATACAAGTCAGAGTATCACTCACAAAGCACAAGCAACGTTAATAGCCACACAACACAGGAACTCTCAAAATCTTCTAATTTTGCTTCCTCCCTTTACTATCCACTATTCTACAATTATTTCTTATCCTAAATTCATTTTCCTCTATCGAAGCCAATACTGTCAAGAAGACAGATTCTTCTAAGAAGGTGATCTTAGAAGGCAAGTACATTTGTAACAGATCTGTGAAATACCACAGCACTTTAATAGTAATTTGCAGGCCTGTAAGCATAACAGTCATCTTTTCTTTTATACAGCAAGTCTAACTTCTTAACAATTAAGTTCCCTGCATAAAATTTCACAAAAGTTTTAATGGCTAAGAGATTCAGAAATCAAGAACAAAGGAACAACAATGGAATAGAATTAAACTATTCGAATTGTGATTTGCATAAGCTTCCACTTGCAATATACGCAATGGCTAAGTCTCCCTGAATTAACATTTAAAAAAACACAAGCAAATAGCAAATATAGTAAGGATTATCCTCCTAGCAGTTGTTTTGTAACAAGTATCATAGAAAGACCAAAATTACTAGCAAGAGATGTCACTTTCAAAAGCCTCTCCTAGTAAGAACACAAGATATTAAACAAGATCTTCCTGAAAGTTTCAAGATTAATTTTTGTTGTTGTTGTTTTACTATATCGACCACTCCCCAGGCAAAGTACTGCAGCAGAAACAGTGAGAGTAATTTAAATGCAACCTATTTCAGATAACAACCTTAAATCACACCTGTACTAGCGCCCTCATCTTTCAGAAAGAAAACCAGACCCAAAAGCAACATCTACTGATCCGATATTGTTATCAACTTTCCATGAAAAATAACCTTAGAACTAACTCCCAGGAGCAGCCACTTGAGATTCTCATAGCAAAATCACAAAACAAAAGCAAAGAAGTTGGAACAGATACCCAACTCTTCAGGGTCTGAAGAACCCTAGGAAGTAGACAAAAGTCAAATCTGCCATTTTCCTGACAAAATACTATGCCGGCTTGGCAAGAAGTTGATACAATTCCATGATACTTTGAAAGCAGGAGCAAGCAAAACATGCTTTATAGCAAAAGCCACATGAATGAGGTTACTAGCACCAAGCCCAAACCTGATCTTTTCTATCAGAGAGAGAGCAAGCACAATATGCGCTTATGCATTAGTTGGTCTTTTATGTAAGCCTAAGAAGTAGTTTAAATTTCAATGGTTTAGGATGCTTTAGGAAAAGTCCCATATTTATCTGCATTTTAGATAGCTAAATGCATAAAAGCCTTACCTCATGTGATTATACATAGGTTGGATACAGAAGATGTAGCCCAATTTTGATTTGTCTTTGAACATTTTATGCCACTTGTGCAGAAAACCTAAAGCACTTCATAGCTATTTTAGAGGTCCGAGTAAGAAATTATTTGAACATTATGCATGGTCTAAGTGACAATCCTCTTCTGAATTTTTCTGCTTAACACTTCTCATCTATATTATTTTACCTGGTCTAAACTCAACCCCAACACCTAGTTTTAAGTCTCCCCCATTACATGCACCTCCTCTGTTCTCAGATTACAGCCTGACAAATATTCTAAGTGCTGATATTGGGTGTACTTGGTCATAAATACTTTTCAATGTCACACACATAATATCACTTGATTTTAATTAAATTTCATTTTAGGTAATGAACAATTAAGAAAACCAACATTAAGCTCAGTGTGCATCATCCCCTGCAAAGTTAAAACAAGAAGCCACCCAAAGATACAAATAACTGCTTTTTTTTTTCTTCCGCAGTAACTATGATAATTTTGGACACGGGTATAGTACAACCCCACTGAATCCTAAAACCTTTTATGATAATAATTTGAAGTTGAAAATAACTGAGTTTTTCACAATCAAATCACTCTCAGCCAACAGGACCTTACCTACAGCCATCTAAAAGGCAGAAAAAACTCAGTATCCACTCACTTAACTCAAAGGTTGTTTCTTGAGATACACTATTATTTTTTAATAAAAATGTATGAATCAGTTCTGTTTCTATAAAGAAAACAGACAATAAACCCACACAAGCCTAAGAGCCAAAGGACTCACTCAGATGATGTTTAAGCTTAGGGAAGCATCTAATAGATGACAGGTTTCTTTCCCTTTCCCGTAGCAATCAGTCTTTATTGGCCTGTCTTGTCTGTTCTTGCCTGTTCTACAGACCTACCATATTTTCATTGCATATGCCCATTTGAGAAGTAAGAATTTAGTGAGCATGTGCTGAGCATACGGGCAAGGCAATTCCCTGCTCATTCCCACATTACTTAAAAGCAGCAGCGTGCTCCTCTTCCTATCAAAGGAGCTAGCCAGAAAACCTGCTGTTTGCTTCTTCCAGTGGGCCCTGTTCCCCCTGTTCCCATTTGTTATGTCGCAAAGCCTGGGGCTGTGAGGAAGAAGAACAGATGAAATGTGAGTGCCACTGCCAGAACAATTCTTCAGGAAAGCCACTTTCAAGAGTTTCACTGAAAAGAGAACAAATAGGAACAGGCCAAGAACTGGCTTAATTGAACTACCAAGCAACACTGGCCTACCAGACTTTTGGCTGGGCAGCCTAACCTAAGCAAAAGGGCAGAAGAGCACAATTTTCTCTGTAGATCAGTTCCAGCTGGGTTAACATTTTTAAGAGCAATTACTCAACACAGTGATCCCACATGCTTTATAGGAAAGTTCACACATTCAAAGCAAAGTTTTCTTCCAAGATAAAAAGTTCAGAGCGGATTTCTTTTCAGTGTCATTGCTATCTGCATAGCTGAGACATTCAGCTTTATCAATCACCATGGCAGGCGAGTTTTAACTCAACCAGCCAGAATGTTTACCCCAGTAGGCCGACAGACCTTCTCCCCTATTAAAATCATCATATTTCAAGACTACAGGGAAAAAAAGAATCTAATACCTGTTAGTAGAATTACACATCTTATCAGTACCTAAGAAAATGTATGTATGTCTCTAGCAGTTATGGCCAGAAGTTAACCACAGAATGTAAGTAGTCCTAACAGTCACACTATACTGTATCTAATTTTAGCCCACCTGCGTATGTTCACTGCCTTCTCAAAAAACAAGACTGAACAGTAAGAGCCACGTGGACAGCAACGAAACCACTGCAAATGCTTAAGTCCTTGCTGCTACTGTCCTTCCTAAACACTAAATCCTTTACTCCTCCCACCAAAGAGCACAAAACAGAATTAAGAACTATTCTGCTGCCATAATGTAATGAATAGCATTTGAAAGAGAGAAAAAAAAAAAGAAAAAAAAAAAACAGCCCACACTGCTATTTCTGCCCTGTAACATCTAGCAGATCCCAATCTAACAGTGGGATCACTCCTTACAAGGCACTGTATACATGCCTACACAAGTATATAAATCGTCTGCTATCTATACAAAGAAATATATGCACGTGCATAAGCCCCACATGCCTTCCTCAATCATTTAAAGAAAAATGCAAGTACCCAAGCACCTTTTAACACTCTCACATCCCAAAACTAGCTTTTTGCATAATTCTTCACTGCTCCCAATGAGAAATTAAGACAGCAATGGCATGATTTTTCTTTCTGATGTTAGAATCTCCACTGTCCACTTCAGAGCAGCCAAAAATTGAATTAGCATGAATCACCACCCTTAGGTAGTACGTTTCCATTTTCATATGTTTTTTGAATAGAAAATGGTAGTTTCTAAACCCATGCCAATAAGTTACTTTTAGATATTAAAGAAACTCCCAAGTAATTCAGGATTAAAAAGTTCTGAAATTCAAACTAAAGCACAAGAGTATTTCATGTATAAACAGACCCTTAACTAGATTTAGAACTAAAGTACTTATTAGAAAACAGTACACAGTAGATCCAGCACTCACTGCACAAAGTTTGTTGTAGTGTGTAACGTAACCTCAACCTAGCATCCTTTTCAAGCCTCAGTACACATAAATGAATACAACCTGCTTTATTACCGAACAACTACAGTCGAATCTTAGCCCTGCAGGAATCCCAGGAATCTAAATGTGCATCATTACTTCTGTGAGATTAGCATAAAGCCTTACCTCGTCAATTCTCTATTAATCATACATCTGCTACACTGAACAAAACACATAAAATTTCTGTGAAGAAAACACACTAGAAAACAAGGTATCAACAGGTTACAGCAGGTAACGACAGGATTTGAGTTTATCCTCAAATGTTTTGCAAGCTTATTATACCCGCTTGAGAGGTATGTACTTAAGGAAAGTCAGTTTCTCTGTGCTCCCACATAGAAAGAACATACGAAGGTGGAACCCAGAACTGCTCAGTAACGGACGTCTAGGAACACAAAGGTGAATTAACAGTTGTACATCCAGTTGCGGAAAGAAACTGCTCTTACCCTTCACCTAATACTTACTGTTGGCTCCCACATCCTCAGCTACTCCAGAACCTCTCATTCTCAGGTATGTGAATCCCAGTATCAGAAAGAACAAGCATGCAGCAGTTAAGAGGAACATGGACAGGTAATGTGCACTGAAGCCTCCAGTGGTGGATACCTCCTCTCTTTTGAACTGTTGAAGAAGCTCCTCCTCGGGCTCTGAGAGATTCTTCTTGTAGGTGTTTTTCAGGTAGGTATGATTTGAACCCGTATGATTGGAGTGGTTGAGTCTAAGGGAGGAGGTGGTTCCACCCGGGGGAAGGCTATTAGTAGCTGAATAGATCCTGGATTCAACATTATAGCTACCAGCAGCACCGCTGAGAACATGATTATTGGTCGCTTTCCTAATGGTGCCTGGAGGATCAGTGATTTTACTGCTGTCCGTGTCCGTGAGCGGTGGTGGCAGCAACAATACTGTAGGGGATTTCTTCGGTAGGCCAAGGCGGTATCTGGGGCTGGGAGGACTAGAGTCCAGATTTTCACATCCTCCTCCTCCCCCCGCCGCCGCCTCCTCCTCCCGATTTCTGCCCCTGTCTAGACTCCCGGCAGAAGCCGCCTCCGCCGCCGCCGCCCTGTCATTCGTTACGACTACACCATGCATGCTGTGCAAAGTCTGTACTATGAAATGTGTGGTTTGAAAGGATGCCAGGCGTTTTATTTGTCAGTTGTTTACCAGCAGGATAAGCAAAGACTCCAATCCAGGGGAGGAAAAAAAAAAAAAAAAAAAAAAAAAAAAATTTTAATTTAACAACAGCCTTTATAA
>NW_009649036.1:3993333-4011621 GCF_000708025.1 Charadrius vociferus
CCCTCCGCCGCCAGGGTGGTGAGGCGGTGATGGGAGGCGAGGAGGGCACCGTCGAGCGGGCGGCACCCGCGCAAATCGGACCGAGCACCACGCGCCCCTTTTAACGCCACTTCCAGGTGACAAAAGGTAGCCTAAGAGTGGCTGGAAACATCCAGGGAGCCCGTGGCAGCCACCGATGCGCTGGGTGAACTTTTCCCTTTCAGAAGTCTGGCGTCGGGACATCACGGCTGTGAGGAGAGGGATGAAGTGTCACGGCATGAATGCTCTGGGAAGCTGCATCCTTAGTGTCCGTGGCTGAGCACCACCCTCACTGAGGTTGCCGTTGTCTGGATGTATTTTGCTCTTTTCTTAAGGAAAAAAATACAGTCTTTCAAATACATTACAGTTGAAACTATCTGCCTAACTACCCACAGAAAGGTGTACTTCTCAAAATGATTGTGCAAATATAAAGAGATGTCATACTGGCATTTCTCGGAGTGTGAGGTGCGTGCTGGCCCTTCTGGATTGGCCCTTTGGCCACAGAATCTCATGTGGCGGCTTCAAAGTTTCCTGACCTGTGTGTCTCTACCTATCCACCCCAAATGACAACCCCCTGGGCTTACCTGCTCCTTATCACATCATAAATGCAGGATGCTGAGTTTCCATTTTGACCTAACTCTGACTGGCCTTATAACACCATGTGCAGAAGTGGTCCAGAAACGAAATCCAACTGCAGGAACAGTTGTGCCTTTCCCCCCTCACAGACTGCTGCAGTGAGGATGGTGTAGATGTGCCCTGCTAATGTCAAAACTGAAGTTGCTAATCTTGTTACTGAGGAACATTTGCAGAGCGGGAGTTAAGGTAGCTGTGAGGCAGCTACGTGCTGAAGATGAAGCCAGTCTACAGAGCTACAAAAGTGGCTTGAAGCCATCTTTCATGATGCTGATGAATGGTGATGATTAACTTCTCTACCCCACCCTCCATTTCTGACCAGCCACACCTGGGAACGCAGAACCTGTCCTATTGCTCAGCTGAGCCTCCTTTAACACAACTCTTCTGAGGCTGAGAAGCACTCAACACAGGTCTGTATTACTGGTGTGCTCTACGTCGCACAACTGTGCACAGGCTGTTCCTTGTTTCCCCGGCCCAGGAACCATTTCACGTACAGCGGTATTGTGTGTGCACAGAACTCCAGCTGTAAGGAAGATTACACTTGACATGAACTCCGTTACACGCTAAACCATTAATGTAAATGCACCTGCTCTGACCTATCTCCCCATCTCCAGTAGCTAATTGATACCCCAAATGCCATGAGAAATGCTTCTGGCATTGCACTTCTCCTCAGTGAGAAGCAACCCACACCTTCCACCAGTCATTTGGGATTCGTGTTTGAATATGCTTCCCCCACGCTCAGTCCTTACATCTGGCTGCATGTGGCAGTGGCCAAACCAAGAGCAGTCAGTCCCAGAGCAGGTATCGTTCTGACAAGCCCGCTTGGACACCTTCCTTGTATGAGAAGAATGTATGCTGTCCTACAAGACTTGAAGATCCTCTGATCTTACCAATGCAACTCATACGTTCTGCCTGTTAGTGCAAGGGCATGAGTTAGTTTATAAAACTGTTTACTTAGCAGCAGGAGGGCAGTAAATACTATAAATTCTTAACAATTGAATCATCTCCTGCAAAAACTATACCATGTAGATACACAGAACAGCTGACTGAAAAGTCTGCATATTCCAAGTTATGCTTTAAAATCTGTGTGCCAAAATATTTTGAAATGTTTCAAAAATATGTCTTCTGGTTGATACTGAAGTAAGTATACTTCCATACCAATCCAAAATCGCCACATTCTTTTAATAGTACACATTAGTATCAATAATATCAATGCCTCATGAGTATCATCCACGTAGTAAATGTTTAAGTAGCTACTGAAAGTAGATAATTTTTAAAAGGTAAATGTTGACTGCAGGGAGTGTGGAGACTGTTCTTCATCAGGAAAAAAATGGTGGTTGTTTTTTGAATAAGACATTTTGATGTATATTTTCCCTCTCATCCTTATAGACCGATGCTCTCAGGAAACTGCCAATTCTTCCATTGAGTGAAAAGGTGTTCTTCTGGAAGTTAGCAACCATACCTCTGTCGACCTCATTGGACTGGGATTTGAAGTTGTACCTTAATACCTCTTTTACCTACCTTTCTTGATTGCAAGGTTGTGTGATGTTTATGCATTTTTGAAACTTCTTAGAATCTATGAACAGCTGTTGCCTTTCAAGGGTTATCACGTCTCTTATTGCAACTTCCCCTAGCAACTAGTGCAACCCAGTCTCTAGACAACTCAGTGAAGCATTTAGAAATCATGAGTCACATCTAAAAGAAATACGATCCTCTTGTAAAACTCGCAATATTGTGAATGTCGGCGTCTTTCTATTTACCTTTTGATTTTTGAGCTTTAAGGTATGCTCAAATCACATTCACCTTATCTTAGGAATGTGATGTTAATGTGAATGTTAGTGAAGAATAGGAATGTGCTTATCCTTTCTTTTTTAATAAAAATGGAGATTATCACACAATTGCAGGACTCCCAAGAACTAGTACAGTTGCTCTTAAGACAGTATGCTTAGGAAGAAATCGCTCTTCACTATGAAAACAAATTGTATTAATCTAATTTTAAACGTATTTAGTCTGGTTTATCTAGTTGTTTCAAATACTACATGATGAACATGAAATAACTTTCTGTTTATAAAACTGAATGGGCTTTTTACAAAGAAAACTAATTTTTAAATATTACAGTTGCTACCACCATGCTAGTTCCGTGTGAAAAGACTCACTTGCACATCCCTCTCTTAAGTTCTTATTTCTCCTCTCTACAACTTCCACGTGAATTTTTGTAATGAGAGTGAATCCGTCTTTGTCAAAGTTAACAGTGGTCTAACAGTACTAATATGTACCATTTGTTTATGTATTGACCACACCATTCTGCATGTGAGCCTGTGTGTTTTGCTGATACATCTTTTGCTGATACGCTTTTCTTTCCTGAGGGCATCCTATTAATGTTCAAAAGGCTTATGCTGCCTCTTGCCTTTGCACTGCTGCTTATTTGTGGCTAAGATGGAGGCACCCACAAAGCATCTAATGCTCACACTTCCCATGTGGTGCTGGGCTGTTTGCATATTGCAACAGCGTGAGCACAGCGTGCTAGATACCCCAGGTCCTGCAAAAAGGCCATGTGTTTCCAGATTACAGTTCTTGCCTAAGTGTCCCACAGTGGTTCCACTCCCACAAAGTGTGTGATGACCTGCTGTGACTGCGCAGTTCTTGTCACTAAAAGTGAACAATCTTAGTTCGTAAGTCTGAGACATCATAAGGCAACAGAATCCCTTCCTGCAGTTAATACTTTGCCTTTTATATAACCTATACCCATCCATAGAATAGTGTGTTCTCAATTTGGGTGTTCATCCCTGATCAGGTCATATAATTCCTGATTCACTTTATTATGTCTGTATTGCTGGGCACTGGCCATTTTAATGGGACTGTGGGAGACATTACTGATGACTCTGTGTGTTGAAAAGAAATACCCGAAGCAGAACTCAAAATCCTTAAGACTGGTTTAAAAAACTGTATTTATTTAAAAAGGAGAGTTTATTTATATGTGAGCCTTTCACTGAAATTTGCTTTATGTGTTCAATTCTTTTCTCAGGAACCAGAATGGCTAGGTATATTTATTTTAAAACCTGAACCCGAGCTGTCCAACTCCCCACGAGCTGAGCTTAAAGAAGAATTCCAGATATTGGAAGACAAGAGATTTCATGACAAAGTGTGACACAAAAAAAAAAAAAAAAAAAGGAAAAAAAGCTAGTAGGAAAATAAACAACAATAGAGACAAAGGCTTTAGGAATGAAACAAAGAAATAATAATAGTGGCTAAAAGCTGATGTGTATTATGGTTGAGAGGCCCATCCTGAAGTTATTCAGAAAGAATGGATAAATCTCATAAGTAGGACAGTATCACAATGTCACTCAGCTGTTGGTCCCTTAAACCTTCTTGCCCTGTTATGTCACAGAGTGATTGTTGCTAAAAGACTGATGCATGCTGTAATAGACAATTCTAAGTGGGTGACAAATCAGTTGTGTAATTCATTCTCTAAAGCCTTGCAGTAGATTACATCCATAGTATTTTGTTTAAATTTGAAAAGGGAAAAGTGAAGCTGAGCTTGGTGGCCAGGCGGGGTATTTTTCATATTGGTTCACTACTCTGAACATACAGAAACTCTGGCTAGGTAAAACAAATATTTGCAACTCAAAATTGGTGGAGGTACTTCTACATATATATAATGGCCTACCAGCACAGGTGTGGCCAAAAGTTGTGGCAATACACTATTCTGGATTTTGGGTGTCTACTTTCCTAATATTAAATATTCTTTGCAAATATTTTCAAGGTCTAAGGAATGACAAAAACTAGACATGCATCCTTAACTGCAGCAGAATACTGTCTGAAATCAACAGAACCCTGAAAACCTGGAGATGTTCCTGCACCTTTCTTATTTAAGGAGATACCTGTGAGCACCATGCAAGATGCAGACATGTTAAATATACCTGATGAGAATTTTTTGTGATGTCCTAAATGACCTTTAATATGAGTGTAGACACAGCACTCTAGCCTGGGACCTTGATAGTGTTTGGCAGTAACATGAAGAGCAGTGTAGACATAGCCACAAAGAGCTCAGTGTTTGCAATTACATCCCTGACTTTGATCCAAGGCTAATGTCTTGAAAACTTAAGTTTACTTCATTCATTTAATAATGTTTAACAGACGAGCCATCATTCATGGAACAGAAAAAATGAAGTTTACATTTTACACTTTCATTTAAGGCTAATTGTGTAATGCATTTCTTGTGCCACAAAGCTCTAATTTCAGTTTATTCAATGAGTAAGCAGAGTATAAATACATACAATAGACAAAAATAATCAAATCACTGAAGTTCAGAACGGGCTCACCATTCTGCTTGCCATCCATGTCATTTAGCTGCTGCAAAGCACTAAATTCAGTGTGTTCCAAACAATAATTGGTATTACTATCTATGCTTCTTCAGCACTTAGAGACCTGACCCATTTTCATTGCTCTCTAGCACCTGGCACTGTGCAAACACAAGAGAAGATGTTCCCTGTCTCTTGAGTACACACTCGCCTCCATTACCTCCCACCTGAACTGCAGGCAAGATGCATAAGCAGGAAGCCCGAAGCCCTTAGAAAATCCCGTGTTCCCATGGAAAGCACTTGTACATCTCAGCAGTGCAGACTGCCACAAGCATCTCAGTCTCTCCTGCTCTCAGCTTCTTATTGAGTATTGCATCGATCCTTTTGTTGTGAGTGCTCAGTGGTATGGGCCTGATGTATTTAAAAGATTTCCTTAAGCTGTGCAATTTCCACTGTCAATAACCCCACTCACATAGAAAATTTCTCCCATAGAGGAAGGAAGAACTTCCATAAGAACCACTCTCAGACAATGGGAACACAGTCCCACTAGCCCTGAGAACTACCATTTCCTACTCAAAGTACATGCCACATTTCTGGAACTTTGTTTTCCCTTGTAAAAATTTAGTACATTTAGGGAGTGTTCACAACAACTAATTTTTGGCTTACATATAAGTTATCTACATCTCCACCTAAGGGCAGCTTGGTCTTACCCGAACCAAAGCTTCTAATGTCACACATCATCCCCCTGTACTTGGCACTGGTGAGGTCCCACCTTGAATACTATGTTCAGTTCTGGGCCCCTCACTACAAGAAAGACATTGAGGTCCTGGAGCGTGTCCAGAGAAGGGCAATGAAGCTGGTGAGGAGTCTGGAGCACAAGTCTTATGAGGAGCAGCTGAGGGAACCGGGGTTGTTTAAGTCTGGAGAAAAGGAGGCTGAGGGGGAGACCTTATCGCTCTCTAGAATTGCCTGAAAGGAGGGTGTAGTGAGGTGGGGGTCAGTCTCTTCTCCCAAATAACAAGTGACAGGACTAGAGGAAATGGCCTCAACTTGTGCCAGGGAAGGTTTAGACTGGATATTAGAAAAAAATTCTTCCCTGAAAGGGTGATAAAACATTGGAACAGGCTGCCCAGGGAAGTGGTAGAATCACCATCCCTGGAGGTATTTAAAAGACATGTAGATGTGGCACTTATGGACGTGGTTTAGTGGTGGACTTGGCAGTGCTAGGTTTACATTTGGACTCTATGATCTTAAAGGTCTTTTCCAACCTAAATGATTCTATGATTCTATGATCATGGGAGTGTCTAGCGTGCACCACACACTCCAGTTGTCTGCCACATGTAGACGACATTGTTGCACTCAGTTGCCCTCTGTAAGAATGATGCACTGAAAGTTTTCCTCCACCACTGCCTAGATGTCCTCCCCAAACTGCTAATGGCTTCTGCCCCATTGCTTCAGCTTCTACTCTGTGAGGCATGACATGGCAGCAAGCCCAACAGTGGGCCGCATTCATCCTTTAAAGGTGCTGAACTCAATATGCCTGATCACTCAGCAGGGAACTTCTGTTCCCAGTGTTTGGGCAGTGCATGGCAGAGACACCCAGAATTCACCACTTTGAAAGGCATCCGAGGTGTCTGTCCTCGGCTCAGGAAAAGGTGGCTGTAACCTCTATACACATTCTCCCCCTACTGCTCCTCTTAGGTTGACCCAGATGCAAGCAAAGCATTCTTCAGAGCTGGGCTCCTTTGTCAACACTGATGAGCATCTTGGTTGGAGAATGGAGCTGGTTGGAGATGTAAAGAAGCTGATGCCCTTGCCCCACAGTAATGTCCTCCAGTTGTGGGGGCTTTGTTCTTCATTCTGCATGCTCATTACAGACCAGAGATCTGCCTCTCCTCTTCTATGTCAGACTTCACATGAAAGCCGGATCCTTCAAGTTCAGGATGTACCATGTAGCATCCTGTCCAAAGATGATGTTTAATTTCTCAGACCACAGATACATCGGGCAAGCCACTCTTGGTTATTCTACCTGACCTGAAAAAAAATGGCCTTCACCTTGCTGACTGTCCATTAGAACTGCAGTCCTTTTACCGTAAACTGTTGGACCAGCTCCAATATCACTTCTGGGAAATCCTCACAGCAGCAAAACCCTAGTCCTCTCTCGGCATAGCCAGGAGGAGCAATACTTTCTGCCAGCTCTCCAGCTCACCTCTCCGTGCCTCTATGACTGAGGTTGGGCTAGAGTGGAACACCTCCATTTTCTTATGGAAAAGAAGCATAAAAAGGAAAAAAAAACATACAGAAATGAAAAAAGGAGAAGACACAGTAGAAATAGGAGAAAGAGTATCAAAAAGAAGTATGGAAAGTAAAAGGAATAGAAGAAAGCAGAAAGAACAGAAGAAAGTAGTAATAGCAAATACACAACAAATTTAGAGGCAAATACTGAAATGACTGCTTTGTCCCACATGAGGCTTTGTAGGACAGTGCAGAGGTGTTCTTACAAGCAATGCTAGAGGAAATGTTTGGAAGAGCTTTATGTGCATATGGGATGAGGTAGGGGCAGGGGAAACAAGGTGGTTTTTTCAGCTATTCATCCACGCTGTGTAGGGAGCAGTAGATGGAGGAGTGAAGTCTCCTGTCACCATGACTTCATCTGGCGTGCAGACAGTTGTGCTCCAGATGTCTATGGAAAAGGAAAATAGCATTTGCAAAGCTGAAGAATTGGGGGCCCATAGCACACAGGTTACCTACCCTCCGAGCAACCGAATAGAGGCTCCTCTAACTTCCTGCGTTCTATCATCTGAGGACACAGGTTTCCCCTGGCTAAAATTAGTCCTTGTGAAAGCTTTCTGGGAAAAAATAAACACAGCAGGAAAAATAAAATATTACCTAATATAACAGTGCACTGAACAAAAAATTGTCCACTGCAAAGAACCTGTGGGAAAGAATGAACGTATATGGCCGCTGTATTCGTGGAGGGTTTTCAGCCGGTTGTGATCTTAAAAAAAATGCTTAAATGAAACATGCACTTCAATGTTAGCAGAATAAAGAACCCAAATGACTAACCTGAGGTCATAAAGAAGATTGTGGCAGAGCTGTAAACTTGAGTTAATGTCATGAGGGCACCAGGCAGGAAATGAAGAGCCTTGTTCTTTGCTCTTGGCTCTGCCGCTGACTTGCTGTGTGGCAAATCACTTCCTCTTCAGGTGACTCAGTTTCTCCCATAGGCAAATGGAAATAATGATTCATCTTTGTAAAAGCCCTTTAAGAATGAAGATGGAAAATGTTATAGAAGAGCGAAGTAGGCATTCCATTCCAGTGCTATCCCCAGCCCATCCTTTGTCCTCTTTTTTCTGGTTTTTTTTTTCAGAATGATCTTTGTTATTGTGAATGGTATTTTGTTAGAGGTAATAGACCTGCAAATTATATAGCAAGAGCATGTTAATGAATTAAATGCCGGATGGCTTCTACTATATGCTATAAACAAGCAGACGATGCGCTAAAAGAAAATTATCTGTGTTGCAGAGTTAGTCAGGCAAAAAATGAAATGTCAGTTCGCTACCCACTCTGGAGAAAAAAGCAGTATGTGACTAAGTAACTTAAAAAGTTGTCATAATGTAAGCAGAAATAGGTTGGGCATATATTATTAGACTCTTAGAGGTGTACTGAAACAGGCACAGAGAGAACTGAATGAGAATGTTTTAGATCATAAAAGGAAGATTATAATTTTAAAGTCAACAACCTTGTTTACAGCAGAAGCAAGAAAATATATAGCAGTTGAGTTAAGGCGCTATGAGGGGACAAAAAGGAGTACAGGCCTTAAGTACAGGCCTTACTTTGTGATTTGGTACCCAGGGAAACTGAATTAACTCTGCTACAAGCTTCAAGAGGTGAAATGGGAAAGATACGCAAACCAAACTTTTCAAATGAGCCTTTTGTAATGTCTTCCTTATCTCCCAAGCATCCAAGTTCAGATGTACATAAGACCAGTATTTGGAAATGTTAATCGTTCATAAATCTAAATGAAATTAATTGGAAAACCATTTAGAAAAATATAGGAGGGAAATTTTTCAAGCTAAAAAAAATATAATAGCTATTATTAATTACTTGAATGAAAGTTTTCAATATCATACATGCCATTTGCAACCTAGTGTACACCTGTTATTTTTTATAACCATGTGAAAATCTACAAACAGCCCACTGTATCTTATATTGACCAAGATAGTACCTTCAAGTTAATGCTTAAATCTATATTTTACATACGCAACCGAACATACGTAATTTAGAAATGATGTTTGAGTTTAAATTTATAATGTTTTAAACCCTCTGGCATTGAGAATATTGTGCAGTCTTAGTGAAAAACATCCAATAAGTCTTAAGTATAATTTTGTTTTTGCCTTTACCCAGGCAAGATTTCCATGCTCCTTTATGGATCCTGAGCTCAAGGACAACTCCATGCCCATTCTTAGATACATCTAGTCCTATTTTGATTGCCTGAAAGAATATAAATATATATAAGAAGCTGAATTGTTCCATGAGAACAGTAGTTGCTTCAATTGCTTCTGTATATTTTGCACAATGCTGTGACATTTATTTTGTATCACTGCCTTGTAATTTGGTTTTAGCTTTCTTTTATAACATATCTTTGCTTTCCATGGCTTTTTTACTGCTTTTCTGGAGCATTTCCTATTTAAATTATCATTTACTGAAGCCATGCTTGAGGACCTATTACTCCTTATTCCTTCCCTAGGAAATGTTTTACTATGCACAGTTCAGCATTTTTTACATCGTTTTACATCATTCATATTGACATTGTGTTGGCTGTACAAGTTCCCTCATTCATTCTGTTAACTGTGGAAGTCTGGGCTCTTTTAAATCTATCTGCAGTTGTCATTAGGATTTTCGAATAACTCATGCCAGACAAAAGTCTCTAAATACATGTTGTAGATAATGTATACATTTTAACACTCTCATTATCCATATGTTGCTCTCAGAATTCATGTTTTAATTCCAACTTTTCCATAATCCGACATTATTCCTTCTCCTTTTGACATCTGGTAATGCTGTAGTACTGCAACTTAAGTAATGAATGGATCGCTGAGGATACATACAAATTCCAGATACTCTGTCACTCCCTTCACTGAATCTCTTCCTTGTGTGGGTTTCTGTATTGGATTTATTTGTCTCAGCATACCCACTCTGGTTCGCCTGTTTGGTACTCACTATGAGGCACTCAGTACTACAGGAACGATGGGATTCAAGAACATGCTGTGTGTAAAGGAGAACATTAACCTATTAACAAACACGCTACGAGGTTGCTGTTCTCACCCTGCTTCAGGTGCTGCCTGTCTAGTTTGGAACCAAAAAGGCTCTTGCTTGTTCTCTACAATCTGCCACTTGTGTAAAAATATTTCTGGGTCCTGGTTATTGAGCAAACCTCCATCTTCAGGAATTAATATGATGAAGAAAAACCTCCATGTTGAACTCTCTAAGCAGTATAGCCCTTTTGTACATCACTCAGGCACCCACTGTCACTACCTGCCATAGACACAAACCCAGAAGTCCTCTGGAATGCCTACTGCTTTCAGTAAAAAAGCAGCAGCAGCCTTCTGAAGAGATTCAGAAGTCTCTTATTTTCTCAGAATACCCTATTTTAATTAGATAATTTTCAGATGTGTCATTGAATAAATATGGAAGAACTTTAATGCAATTTAACAGGTTCGTAATTATTGTGTTTAATGCCAGGCAAGTCATATTCTCTTGCTGATTGGATCCTTTCATAGTTTTTGAATTTGCCAACACCCTGCCCTTCTACGTCTGTTACTGCATTTCTTCTCTCAGCTTTCTTCCCGGCATGTCGGGGATTACAGCCTTTGGCAATGAAGGTTAAAGGAGCTGAGGAACTGAATGCCAAAGGGACTGAAAAGCCTTTGCCCTCAGTCCAGATGTTTTGATTCTCAGTACCCACTCCCACATGAAACCCACCTCTTAGTCTGCCCCAAACTGAGGCAACTGAAACTCAACAACAATTTTAGTCCCTCATATGCGAGAAATTAAGCTTACCAAGGGCAAGACACATTATCAGTTATAAAACAAAAAGTAAAACTTGAATGCCCTGGGAACAGAGAAATTAAAACTTCTGTGGTAAAAAATAATTTGCTGGAGAAGGAATATTCCACAATTAGAGAATGTAAGAGGCCCTAATTATAAGTTCATTATTTTCATGGTATAGTCTTCTGTTGTTTCAGGTCACCTCGGTGTGTTATTTTTTTCCTCTATCTAGCTTTATTTATAGATCAGTATACATATTTCTAAATGATGTTATGTTACATGGCTTCTCTCATATTGGGATGTGTCATTATACCTTTGCCTATTCCCAGTGTGAGCAGAACTGCCAAATGTCCTGTCTTCTGTGAACATGTGGATTTTGAATGGAGGTCCTACAATGTACTCCTTCCAGTTTTCCCATGTGTATGCTCCCATCCCTCTGGCTGCACGGCAAGGAAAGCAGTGAAACTAAGGAATTCAAGGGGTTTTGCTCCAAGGAGGAAAGTAACTGTATTCCCTTTTCTGTAAAAACATGGCCAATAGACTGCGTTAAAAAAAAATATAAATCATGACAGGAAGGAAAGAGCTGACAAATGAGTAGCTCCCCACAGTGTCCTTCTTCTGACACCACTGTCGTGGTTTAGGCCAAATCGGCTACCAGGGACCTGGGGAACCCCAGATGGGACCGACAGATGCTCTCCTCTACCCCTCTTCAAAGAGAGGATCAGAGGAGGAAAAAGAGACTTACGAGTTTAGAAGGAACTAAACTACTTTAATGAGATATTAATAATAAAATAAAAAAGAAATAATGGAATATATACAAAACCATATCAAGCTCCCAAGATGACAATCACGATACCGGCTGGCACTGGGGCAGTCCCAGTGCTGGACTCAGTGACGGATGGGAACTAGATTCCGGATCTGCATGCAGGATTGGGATCGCAGGCAGACGAACAGAGTCCTCCTCAGACATCGGCCATTGCAGGAAGAGAGAGAGCTGACCCTTTGATCCCTCAGCCTTTATCCTGAGCATGAGGCAGATGGGATGGAATACCCTCGTTGGTCAGTTTTGGGTCACCTGTCCTGTCCGCTCCTCCTTCCAGGTGGGACCCCACTATGCTTTTCCGCTTCCGACCTTCCAACGGGGCAAATAACAAAGTTGGTTGGCCTTGGTTGTCATAGCAATAAATATAAGCAAGAGCCTCTCTGCATACCATGCCTGGGCATCAACTATAAACATAGATCTTATCACCCTGAGAGAGTGAACGTTGTCTGCACAATATGCTGTTAATTTTAGTTGTTAGAGAGGCCCAGCTGAGAAGCGAAGTTACTGACCAAAATTGGTTCTGTTTTACCTCAAACCAGGACATACCACCAAAAATCCCCACACGTGAAATGCAGGGTCCAGGCGGCCCCGCTCCGAAGATGAAGCGCTCCATGTCCTGTCGAATGTCCAGATGCTGTCGGGAGAGCTGTGTGGGACGGCGGCACAGGAGGGGTGCTGGGGTGATGCTGGGGCGATGCCTCAGCAGCAGCTGCACGGCCGTTCCAGGAAGATGGGGGCATCAAAGCTATATAATGAGACACAAAAATTCTGGCCCTGTTAGGTCAACGGCAGTTTTACCACTGCCTTTATTTAGGCTAGGGTGGCATCCCACGTGCCTGACTCATATTGTACTGAAACTCTGAACTGAGTGTCGGGATCCCTGCCCTGCCCACCCCTGCTCTTCTCTTCCCTTGCCAGTTCCAGCACGGGGAAGGTTTGAAGCAGGAGATGAATGGGGCCACGCTCCCCTTTCTTTAGTACTGTTCAAAGTGTTGTGTAGCTTCACATATAGCACGTCTGGATCCTGCTCTGTGTAGTGTACAAAGGCAGCAGGAGAACAAAGTTGAATGGCTGCACTTCAAAAATCACATGATTTTTGCATTATTTTATTCTCCCATGCAGTTTGATGCCAGAGGGGAACATATGGCCCAAAGTGATTTTTTTTCCACTTTACAATTCACATATTCTTTACCATATGCGAGGCATTATTTCATGCTACGGCATCTATAATCCCTCCCATGTCTATTCCTCCCTACAAAAGGGGGGACAACATACATTTTGTCTTTCTGCTCCTAACGCAGTGTCACTCTGATGGTCTTTTCAGATGTTGGCTCTAGTTTTCCAATGATGTTCCTAAAAGATTTTTCTGTGCTTTTTGATTATTTCCCTCAGAAATTGTAATGATATCTTTAGTTTTAACTTTGATTCTGTAAGCACTTAAAGCTTTCTTGCTAGGCAAGTCACAGACTACTTGATCAGTTATCAAAGAAGCTTGCATGATCCCATAGTCGCAGAATTTGAGCTTTTAATCTCCAGTGTATGACATACGCATCAAAGGCTTTGTGAGCAGCCACATTCAGCAACAAATCATACAGCTGTCATACACTTCATTCCTTTTCAGTGAGCAATATTTATCAAATCTGCCCGTTATCTATTCCAATAGATATAGATGTAAAACCCTCTGAAGCTGATGTTGCAGGTAAATAACTTCCATAAAAGAGATTCCTTCTGTTGGTACGATACAAGAATAATTTTGTAAAGGATGAATTTCTGCCAGCTGTTATTCATGTTCTGTGTCATTTCTAAAGTAGAAACTTAATTGCATCCACTCTTCTTTCCTTCTTCCCTTTGATTTTTTTTTACTTTGCTAAGATCTTCTAGCTTACTTTCTAAAACCGCACTAAATTCAGTATTGCTTAGTGTAAAACAGTGTCTGCTATAATGGACAAAATAAATCCCAGTACCTCTTCATAAGATCTAAGAAGATTTGTCCTGAACAGACACAACTACCCGAGGCTGTTGAAAAAGAGCTAAGAGAGAGTTAGTTTATGCAGAAATGGGTTAATGAACAATACCGTCAATCTCAGATGATCCTGAATCTACCATAGGCTGGATTACTACAGTTTGCATCTTACGACTGATTGATTTTCTCTGTCAGAAGGTGTAATCTTCAATTGAAATTTCCCCTGCATTTGGGAACATCTGGGCAAAAGGTCTCTTTTCAATGCCATTCTTTTATATGTAATAATGCATAAGGACAGACTGTACTCTTGTCACAGACAGGACATTTAGAGAATGTCTCTTTTTTCTGCTCCACTACTAACTACTTGCAATTAGATATTAAATACGCTTTGAAACCTATATTTACCTGTCAAAATTGGTAGAAATCAACCAATAAGTGCACAGACATTGTAATTGCGTAGATGCTGTTTCCATTAGGAAACCAAGCTAAAAAATAAAACAATGCTCTCAAGAAAAATCAATGGAATCCCGCCAACAGCACTTGCCAATGTGTCTGTGGATGGAGTATTGCAAAGGTAGCAGGTAACCAGCATAGGGGAAAAAGAATGACCAAGAGCATGGAAGAGATCGGATATAAAGAGAAAGCAAGGGTGCGCACGGTAGGGAAGGGATGTGCAATTTGAGCCATGATGATATTTAGAGCATTAAATTGTGAAGAGAAGAAGGATAAGGGATGGTTTCCTTAGTCTGCAAAACAAGGGAATACTCGTGAAAAAGAAGGCAATTCAGAACTGGGAGATTTCCATTCACCCCCAGAACAGCCTGTTAGACTCTGGAATTGATTGTGTCTGAGAATAGGCTGAAACCAGTGACCGAAATAGCCTGGCAGCCTCCTAGCAGCCTCCAGCGCTTCCCAAAGGTGGCACCTCTTGGTGGCCCGGTCCATGCTGCGGGCTGCCGTCCGGGCACTCCACCCAGTGCTGCCTGGCCGCGAGGGGTACTGAGCTCAAGTCCTGAGCCCGAGCATCCCCTGGGAGAGCTTTGTTCCCATGAAAGCAGGGCAAACAGCTGCCCTTTGTATCACCCCAGAAATCCACCCTGGTAAACAGAACGACACAATTAAACAGGATTTTTGCTTCTTCTGCAGAAGAAGTGGTGTGGGCCACCAGATCCTGGACCACCTGCCTAAGCTAAGGCTGCCATTTCTAGGCAATGTTCCACCTTCTCTCAAACAGCACAGGACAAAATACCTTGGTGAAGTGGTAATGTTCTCCTTATTCACTAAAAAGTACTACAAAAGTTTCATAAATGCAGTAGTTTCACAACTAAATGCTTCAATGCAACTGGTATAAATTAATTTAATTTTTAAGTCCAATTGCTAATCTTATAAATAGTAAGGGTACAATGAATTCTGTTAATACTAAACTAATGTAATTATTTCGTTTAGTATGCTTTTCAGTTGTTTTAAGGGCATAGAATTTTCATTATATGTATTTTTTTCAATGAAAAATTTGGTACTCAAGATTTGAGAAAACTGAAACACTATAAAACATACTTGCATGGAAATTATTTATAGAAATGCAACAAAAAAAGGTCTAATTTGTTTAAAATTGCTTTGGTCTGATAGTTTTGAAATGAGTATTCACATCTCTCAGTCAAACACAAAATCAGTTTCAGAAATGGAACTTGCAATTTGCAGCAAAGTTAAAAGTCACATCACCAGTAGAAAGAGCTGGGAACAGATGCCTTCAGGCTAATAGCAATGATCAATTTTGGGATTAATTGATAAAATAGTCAGTGTACACTGTTTCTTTTGAAAATCAAATCATTAAAGTCTAAATCTACTACAACCTATTAAAATAATTAAAATTACAATAAAAATGAGTTAAAGCAATGTGATTTGGTTCTGCAGTTTAAAAGAAGGTTGGATCTGCTTTTTTAAAAGCTGAGAAATGGCACACAAGTTATAAAGCCCCCCAACCCCCATCATGTAAAAGATTGCAAGTTCAATGATTCAAAAACTTTTAAAACTTCCAGAATTAAGAGTGCATGTAACACATGTTCGTGCACCAGAAGGTGGTAGCTAATAATACCGTTGCAAAGACCAAATAATGCCTACTTGATACTTAATTTTCTCCAAACTCTTCATCATCTGACCTTGATCTTCTCTGCTACACTGCCCTTTTTAAAGACAGAACTATACATTTTTGCATCACCTCTGGGATTATCTCCCTGGATTCTGGGATTCTGCAAAGAAGACTGGAGATCTGATCTCAGGCACCCAGAAATGAAGAACACAAGTTGGTGACCACCGGGGAAAACAAACGAAGTAGCTTGCCTATTGCCACATAGCAACGTGACCGAAACAAGGACAAGGACACCTCTCTCTAACTTCTTTAGTGATGTGATCATTTTTGCTTCTGCAAACTCCTGTCTCATTTGCTATGCAATTTTCAACTTCAGCAACAAATGAGGCAACAGCTCTAAAAATGATTGCCTTCTTCAGTACGCAGCCTGGTTGAAATCCAGATTAATTCCGTGCTCTCCAGTGGATGAGCCGGCAATATTGTAGGAAAAGAAACAGAACAGATAATGAACTGTATCATAAGCGATACAAAATAGGAGACCTCTCCTGCCTCCAGAGTGTGTGAGACGTTACAACCTTCAGAGTGTTGCTTTAACATAGTTTTTAATATTACAATATAGAATATGTTCTAAAATAAATAATTGGAATGTTATATTCAGAAGAATTGGAGGTGGAGTCTTTATTTCTCATTTGAAATTTCAGAAACTTCAACGTATTCCAATTCCAGAAAAACTGATTTTTCTAATAGGAATAGTTCTATGATTATTTTTTTTTCCTGCTAGCTCTTAATGCCGGTTGTTTGGGCCTAACCAGCAAGAATGTAAGAGGATCTAATTCCCACTGAATAAACTTTGTTTCTGCTGAAATTGGCAGCAATTTTGTGATTTACTTCAGTGAAGTATACCCAGTGGCGACTGAGTGCTTCTGGAAATCCTGCTGCAATTTGGCATCTTTTTCCTTATTTAAATTGTGCAGGTGTTAGTTATTATCCACCAATGTTCACCACAAAGAAACAAATAAGTAAAATACATATTTACTCTTTCTGTACAACTGGGAGGAAGCAGCATGCGGAACCTTTGGGTTTAAAATTATCACCTCAGGCCATATTTATGCCCACTGCTGTTATGATTTATGCCTGTTTCTCCATCTTCTTATATTACTCATAACTGATGATCAAAGGGCACCAGGCACTGACTTCTATACCCCTCCCTAAGATATATCATCATTCAAACCATCCATTCATCCATCCATTCCAAGGCTGTCATCGAGGGGATGCTGTCAGTTGCAATGAATGTCAGAGCAGGCCACAAATCCACTATAGATGCATTCCTATGAGAGTCAGTGGATCTTGAAGCCACATTGAAAATGCAGATCTGTTTTCATGTATGTTTTCCATTTCATTAAACAAAGAACCACAAAATGTTCACTTTTCCAAGTATATTCCGATTGACCCTCCCGAGTGCTTTCATCTCAGTTAAAAAGTGATTGTTATTCAAGGAAATATGTCATGTAAATTAGCAGGAGACATTTAAATAAGGGATTGAGAAGAACTATAACAAAGTTTTGCCTATATCTTCACATTGAGTGCAAGCAGGCAGTATGAACACAAGCTTTGCAAACCCTGTCCTCAATGGTTCTCCTTGTGGGATAGTACAATGGTAGAGAGAAACCTGGGAGAACAGCACTGACACGGGGCTCACCTAAGCCGTGATAGATGTAGCTGGAGAAGAGACACACTGTGCAAACACATACAGAGGTGTATATGGGCTACGGTAGTCTGTGCATACAAATACATACCCACTGAGCAGTATTTCAGTTGCTACTTACTACTTATTTCTGCAGAAAGTAAGCTGATCGCTACTGCGTTTTTTAGTCCGGAGTGTTTACCATCACAGTTTCAAAATTATGTTCCAGGGTTATTACTTGGTTACTAAGATCCCTTCTTTTGCTAGACACTAAGAGAGCCCCTTTAAGTGATAAATAACAATGTAAATCATTGTATTAGAATATACAAAATTCTTACCTATATTAAGGTCCCATTTTAACCTCTTTCTAAAAGCTTTATAGTTCAGCTATTGGTTTTCCCCCTCCATTTCTCTTTAGTTGCAAACTTAAAATTTCCTGTATATTTTGAAGCTGAGAAAAATTAATCATCTTTAATTCTTAGAATCAAAATATTTTTCTGCTTTCTAAAACCAAATCCATTAGTCGTAAACTTCTGAAATAATTAATAGCTGTTCTCTTACAGAGAATCGCAAATCTTCCCATGATGTAACTTCATTTGGCGTTGGGGCTTTCTTTGAACATCTCGTGAAAGCCAAACTCTCTACCTCTGGGTCAGATTATTCAGGAACGTCCTTGACAGACAGTGCGGTGCTCAGCCTCTCCTCTCCCCCCCCGCCGCGACCCCCCCT
>NW_009649036.1:4011644-4071847 GCF_000708025.1 Charadrius vociferus
CCGGCAGTCTCCCGGGGTCCCCGGGGCTTCCCCCCCGCCCGCGGCCGGTCAGCCGTCTGCCCGGGGAGCCGCTTTCCCGGGGAAGCCGCTTTCCCGGGGGAGCCTTTCCCGGGGGAGCCACCTTCCCGGGGGAGCAGCTTTCCCGAAGCCGGCGGGGCGAGACGAAAGCACCGGCGAAGGGCTTTCAGCAGGCGGGAAGCATCAACCTCACCCCGAGTTATCCACCGAAGCGTTTATAGTCGGTTAGGGGTAAGCACAGGTGAGCGTGTATGATAAACCACATTTTACACAAAATAAATAATAGTAAGTAGTAAAAAATAGTAAATAATCACCCTTATCTAATAAGCATCTAGAGGTGGGACATTTCTGTTAGAGGGCACACGCTGAGTCCAAGTTTTGGAGCCTAAACTTTTCCGGCTGGGCGAGTTCCTAGGGAACCACCTGAGGATTTAGGAGAACTGTGTTCCAGCCTACGTTTGCCCGCAAAAGTGTTCCTCGGGCAAACTTGCGCAAGTCGCTCCCTCCCCGTGTCCCAGCTCCCCACCAGCAAAATGCAGTGAAGCTGGGAGGAAAAGTGTCGGGAGATGCGCAGGTGCCTATAGACAGAGAATTTGGAGATGTCGTTTTAATGTTCTGCTTCATAATTACAGGTTATTTATGAAGGTATACATATATATATACATATACACAATATGTAAGCGTGTGCGTTTCTCTCTGGTATGCACACGTGCTGTTCCGGGAAATTTGACAATAAAATCCTGAGCGGGAGGAACGACAGAAATGAGGGAGAGGTACCTGCTCCAGGATGGGAACAGCCATATGGGATTAGTGAGGCGATCCATCCATTGACGAGGGTAGAAGGTTCCTTAGAAGGAGATGCAGGAAAATGCACAGTGCAGGACGTCAGGGGGAGGGAGAAGTTATTTAATGTGTTGAACCATAAACTTTTTGCTTAAAAAGAATGACTGTTACCAGTTTGGCTCTGCTCTTCGCACAAGAAAATGAAAAATAATGACACAGCTCGGTACCTTTTCCAGGTGTGTGAGCTGACATGGCAAACTCTGCCCAAATACATCTGGCTGGAAAAGTGAGACCAACTTCATGCTGTTTCCCATGAACTGAAGAATTCAGTCTGAGGCAGCTAATCCAGAGGTGACTTTTGCCGTCACACTAACAGGAGGGGATGGAGCACAGCAGCATCCAGAGAAACATTTAGAAGCAGAAAATACCCTCCCACTCCTTCCAGAACATTACAGACAGAAACCTGGGGGTTATACTCAAACTTTTTGTATCCTGGTTAGTTTTAGCTTTTTTTAAAAAAGGCTTGTTTGGTGGGTTTTTTGTTTGTTTTGGGTTTGGGTGGTGTTTTTTTTTCTTATGAAAGAAACCAGCAAATTGAGAAACTACTTTTTTCCTTTAAAAGGCATGATTCTGTTTAAATAACTTTTTGAATAGAAAATTCTTTCAGCTTTACTAAGTTTCTATATTGAGTCAGTTCTAATTTCTGTGTAAATGGCAACATTTCAGCGTTTTTTCCCGCCTTCACTGTTCTTGAGACCTTTGGGCAAACGCAAGGTGAAAGCCTGGTCTCTCTTTGACGTGTTGTCCTGTTGACCCCGCAGTTCCCTGGGACTGGGAAGAGCTGTCCCTGCTGCACTGTCCAGCTGGTGGCTTGCTCTGCAGCCTGACCTACCCAGCTTCACTGGATGCCACCAGCAGCCCCTGCCCAGCTGCACCCACGTGCCACTTTGGTGATGGTCACAGAATCACAGAATGGTCAGGGTTGGAAGGGACCTCTAGAGATCATCTAGTCCACCCCCCCTGCCCAAGCAGGTTCACCTACAGCAGGTTGCACAGGATGGTGTCCAGGTGGGTTTTGAATGTCTCCAGAGTGGGAGACTCCACCACCTCTCTGGGCAGCCTGTTCCAGTGCTCTGCCACCCTCAAAGTAAAGAAGTCCTTCCAACCACCCCTAACTGCTGGATGCCACCAGCAGCTGCTGCCCAGCTGCACCCACGTGCCATTTCGGTGATGGTCCCCTAACCCAAACACCGCCTATACCAGGAGACCGCTACGCACAGACTTCATTTCTTCACGCAGACGTGAGTCTCTGCAACGATGCTTTTGTGGCGGTGGCATCTTGGTGGCCCCGGGGTGCGGATGCGGGGTGACCATCGGGCGAGGGGCTGGGGACACGCGTCACCTTGCGCGCCGCACGTGCCGGGCACGGCCACCCCCGTGTCACCCCTCCGCTGACCGCGGAGGAGCGGGGTCGCGCCGCTCCGTTGCGCCTCTACGGGGAGCGGGCGGCCGCATGGAGCCCCCCCCTTTCCCCGGGTGGCGGGGGCGGGGGCGGAGGGTTAGCGGCGGGACCCAGCTAAGCTGCCACGTGTGTTTGATGCCCCATTAAGCAGTTTTCTTCCTAGAAGCAGCTGCATTTTGGAGATGGGTGAAGTGATTTTCTTGGTATAGGGCCTAGCCTTCCCCTTACAGTGCTCTGGCAATCCTGGAGATAAAAGGCAGCATGTATGAGTAAAATCAGTACAAAAGCTTGCTTTCTGCATGGGCTATCAGCTAGCTACAGTGTGCATAAAAGCACACTCGCCATTTCTCTTGCTGTCTCACTTACTTTGACATTAAGCACAGATAGACTCTGCTTTGAGGACTTATAGAGAGCTGTTAGCTGATCTGGCATTTTTAATTCCTCCTGAGCGCCAAGAGTGCTGTCCCAAGTTGCTTAAGATAACCAGATGTTTAAGTGACCTAAACACTTTTATAAGTGGTACTGTTTGTTCAGAGCTACATGACGCTCTGGGTGTCCTTTATTCTGCTTTGGCTCATTTCCCTAGAGATTTCCCCCTAACTTCAAAAAAAGATCCGGCCCATTGCTATTTTGAAATTTAAGTTTTATTCTTTAAAAATGGAAGGCTGATTGACTGATTTGATCGATGGTAATTTATTTTCCAGGCGGCACTTCCTAGCTCTTTTGTATGCGACTCGACAGTGTGGTCGTCTTGATAAAATGTTTTGGGCAAAGCTAAATAAGAAGGGGGAAAGAGGGAGGGAGGGAGGGAGGGAAGGCGGCGGGGGGCAGCGAGAAGCGCGGCCGCATCGCCGGGAGAGTGTGCTTGAAGGTGGGGTTGTGGAGTACATGGGGGAACCGGATGGCTCGGGCACCGGTGGGGTGTGAGCAGCCAGCCAGGGGTCACCAGGAAGGCACCAGTTGCCTTTATTTTTAATAAAATTTTACCTGGCAGTAGTTACGCAATTTTCCTTCAACTTTCTTCAGCTTATTGACATATACTACAGGTTATTCATCGATCTCTATTTACTAAGCGTGCACACCTAATGCACAGTGCTGGTAAATAATAATTCTCCTCTTTCGGCTTAATTTTACCAAGTTGGATTGCAGACCCACGTAAATCTGCGGTGTATTGAATCCCTCGGATTCTTTTGTCGAAAAGATAAGAATGCGTGACATATTTTCATGAAGAAACATATGCACGATTTGACACACTGACAACATATGTTGAATTTGCATAAAGCTGAAACATGTTAGCATACGTTATCAGGGGTACAGAAAAAAATCACTACAACATAAAACCGATGGATAAAATGAGTTAATTTTTACAATGCAGAACATTGACTTTGTAGGATAAAGAGCTTGGTAAAGATGAAACAATATTTACTTTCAAATAGTCAGTGAAAATTGGTTGTATAATTCACCTAATTGCAGCTTCACAAATTCGGTTGTGGTTTTGGTTGTTTTAAAATACTCTTTATAACTACAGGACTTGTTTTGCTTTGAGGTGTTGTCTCAGGCCCTTGTAATTTTTCCTTTCCTCACAAAGCCTTTAAGTTTAGGAAACACTTTACCTCCTCTTTTAGAGAGGGAGGGGAACATGGAGAGACAAAACTTACTCACAAAGGCTAAGTGACTTGCTCAAGGTCTTTGGCGTTCCAGTCCAGCTTTGCAGAGAAAACAACTTTGTACATCAAGACTTGGCATTTAAATACCTAGAAATAATTAGTGTGGTTTGGGACTATATTTCCTGCTCCATTTCTCTGCCAGCTTCAGTTGCTGTCCTCTTTTTGAAAAGGAGGATGAGATGTTAGGCTGAACCCTGTCCCTCTTCTCTTGTCCTTCTTGCTTGTGCTGTCTTCTCTCTCCTTTGCTGCCTACAGGTAGCTCATTAGGGAAAGGTGATTGTGGCACCGAATTCAATGAGAAGAGTCACAGGCTGACAGACAGCACAGGCGAGTGTTCCCCTGGATGCAACTTGCAGGACAAAATCCCTTCTGAGCAGCGGCAAAGCTGTTTAACCCATTATTCCTTCTCCTCATTGCTGAACTCCTGTTAAACAAAACATAATTAGTAAGTAACCTGGATGGTTAAAGTAACACCCTTGCCTACTGTGTTCCTGGAACAGTGTGTTAGTTTTCAGATATTTAGGGGTGAAACAAGTGTTAAAAATGAGAGATTCTGCATTTGGAGATTTTGTGATCCCATCTATCTACTCCTTACGAGTTCGCATGTGTGTACAGTCAATATAAACATCGGCGCTCCAGTCTTACGGCTGTGGGTATTTAAATACTTACGCAGGTCTGCAGATGAAGAGCAGGATTTCAGCCAGCAGCCTGAGCTAACGAAGCAGTTTTAACCCTCTGGTGTTTTAGGAGTTTGGGGAAAAAATGGACATACTTAACATCTTAGACAAAATGTCTACTTTTTGGTCACACAAACAATCCTGTTGGGTTTTGTATCCCTTAGAGGTGTTGGAGTACAGCTGCCTGTTACCCACAGTTCTTGTCATCCTCTGCGGAAACCGGGTCACTTACTGTCCCTATGCCGCCCAGCCCTTCTCCTGATGAGAAGGGACAGGAAAAAATGAGTATTTCTTCTGTAGCCCATAGGGCAACAACATAATTGGAATACCTTTTTTCTTGGAATTGGTATTGGAATATTGGAATTGGAATCTTCCAACATCATTGGAATGCCTTTTTTATTGATCTTAATTGAACAATACCCACAACAGTGTTGCAAATAGAGTAGGATAAAAGTTATTTGTAGCAAAAGAGCACAGTTTCTTTTTCACAGAACTTCCAATATTATATGAGGGGAAGAAATGAGTAAATTTTAACATGTTTTTTTTCAGTGTTCTGTTTTGTTTTTAAGTATACAGGTTGTTAGAAGTTTCCACTGACAAGTCCAGGAAAGTACTACATACTTGCTACCTTTAGTCTGGCAGAATACTTTTGTCTGGGAATTTCCTGAGTCAGGGAAGGGGAAGTGAGATGGGGAAGGGGAAGGAGAAGGAGAGGAAAGGGGAGACGAGGAAAGGGGAGAAGAGAGGCAAGAAAGGAAGAAGGAAAAGAAAAGGAAAAACCACTAGTGCTCTTTAAAATAATAGAGGCATTCAAGATACTGAAGCACTAGACTGCTTTCTGTAAAACAGCTGTTAACTAGTATACAGTTGTCTTCTGTTTGGTAAAATGGAAATAATTTTCTCTGTGAGTCTTGTATCTTGTGCCTTATAGACCTCTTATCCTTGTATCCCACGTGAGATCTGAAGATGTTTCTCTAGGGCTCCAGTTTTGGGGTGCTTTCAGTAATATATGCCACAGCCTTCAGCAGTAGCTAGACTCTATTTGGGTCTATAGATATAAGACTTCTCCTGAGCAGATACAGGAGATCCTGTCTGTGTCATGACATGGTTCCTAGCTCTGATACCTACAATACAGGGGAATGAGAGAGCGGCTGGGTGGGTGTCTGGCAGCCAGCCAAGGTCAACCCACCACACCTGGGATCTCCAACAGGGTAGGGCTAAGTCTCTCCTGCCGTGTTTACACCCGGGGAAAGTGAATATAAATACTCTGTGGGTAGATTCCATCTACCTGCTCCCGGGGTAAATAGAGATCCAAGTTGTAGGTGAGTAAATAATCCAACCCAGGGAGTGGCAATACTTCTCAGTCTTGCACTGCTGCGTATGTCCATATTCTAGTCCGTAAGTGTCCATTGAAAGGAACATTTTAAGGACTAGCTTATACCTGTATTCTGTGTAAATTGAAGTGGTAAAAGCCCACTACATTTAGATGTTATGTTTCTAATAGTGGCCTTTGAGCCCTGGATACATTTTGTGTGGAAAAGATTGTGTACAGTAAACAAACAATTTAAGCCATTTTCACTAGAAAACATTAACTAAAGGAAAGCATTAGTTACTTTTAGTCCTTAGTCCATTAGTCTTAATTAATCAATAGGAAATATTAGAGGAAACCCAAAATTTAAGGGTCTGAAGGTGCTGAATACTTGCTTTTTCTGGTGAAGTCAAGAAGAGCCAGGAGTTATGAGAAGGCCAGCGTAATGCAGAACAGGATTGTTATGTTTGTATGCACCTTATGTTTTTACCTATCGATTTAAACATAGGATTACAAATGTTATGTTCTCTTTAGAAAAAAAGGTAATCTGGGTAAACTGCTAGTTAGAAAGATTGCTCCTTGCTTTGCAAGGTTTAAAAAAGCAAAAATCAGTGGCAATATATAGTATACAATAGGCATCTGCGTAACCACTAGAACTCAGTGATGTGCTTCTTGCTCTTATTCTGTATGTTTTTTTGCAAAAGAAAGAATAATGACTTTTGGAGGTCTTGTCCTCTGGGGAAGATTGCTCTGAAAGACTTCCCAATGAGAGAGGAATAGACCCTATTATGCTCACTAATGCTGCAGCATGTTTCGCTATGTCCAGCAGTGGAGGGTACGAAAGATTGCAGTGATAACATCATACAGCCTTTAAGAACTTACGACAGGTATTTAAGCTCCAAATCCACGAACACCCATATATGTATGCTTAACTTTCAGTGGGACTTCTGATGGCAATAAAATTAAGTTCACATGTGAGTGAGTATTGGTGGGAGAGGACCATATGAAAAAAATAAATGGTTGACCAGCGCAGAGGAAGCAAGTGCTCAGTGACAGAGCAGCAGCCGAGTTGATTTAGTAGACGGGAGATGAAAAAAGCAACCAAAAAGCAAGTTGGAATTTTTGTTCTGCAGCAGTCTCTAGTTTGATCCACAAAAATAACCAGTCTGGGCCACCACCTGCCCAGGCTGCTTTCTTTCTTTCAGATATAGGGGAAATATTTGGGGTGAGATGAGTTATTGTGGCAGCTTGCTTCCTACTCCCAGCTGTCATGAGTATCCGACAGCTCCTCTCCTGTTGCACGGTTGAATGCGTGCCCATGACGTGACATCTGAACACTCGGTCCTGTGCTGGTGCATGAGTGGGATTTGACCCACGTGACTGGAGGATGTATGTATATGTTTCACGGTACATGGATGTCGCATGTATATTATGTGCTGAAGAGATATCCAGCCTTGTGCTGCTGGATCCATGTGATATGACAGTGGTGATCCTGCCCTATGACAGGACATGTACGTGTGTGCACAAGGGGATCGGGTGCTGGGGAAAGGTCTTTGGTCTGGGAGTGCTTCTGGTCACAGGAGCCCAAGTGTCAGGAGACAAGACTACATCCCAGAATGGAGTCCTCGGGGCCCTTAAAAGAGGCAATTGGACCCATCCTTACTGGAAAGGCTGGGTTAATTCTGATCAAAGAGTTATTGAAAACCTGGAGTAAAGCAAAAAGATGCCCACCTCTTAAGAAGAGGGGATACATGTCATCAGTGCATTTGCTAGCGTAATTTCTATATTGTAGAGTGGAGCTTAGGAACAGTATATGATTACAGCTCCTGGAGGCTCGTTCTCAACTCAGCAATGTGACCATCAACCCCAAATAGCTCAACTGACTCCTCTGGAATTACCTTATATTGCTGAAACATACACTGACTGTGAAGATAAAACGGAATGTCCAGCTATGCCAGGAGAAGTTTTGTTTTCTTGACCAGAGAAAGGCTAACAGACTACCAATTTCAAGGCATTTTTGATGAAATAGGGTGCTCCATTCAGACATCATTATTTCCCTGATAAACTGAAAGAAAACAGAGAGTTTCAAAACATGTAATTCTTCAAATGAAACTTTTCTTCAAAGAAACTGCTGAACTTTTTGTAAGTATCTTATTCATACCTAGTGATTACAGGGATACTTTTCAGCCTAAAAAATCTCATATGCACGATTAAATTTTTTTCCCCAATAAAAGTATGGCTGTTCTGGAAATTTGGTCAAGGCAATCGCATAAACTTGCACTCTTGGGATTTACAGTAGTACCTTCACTGCAGTTTCATGTCACCAAACAGAGGAAATACTTTGTTTTCTGACCTCTGTACCAAAATTTCCATGTGGAATGTGAAGATGTTTACATACTGTGAGCATGATTTTTAGACAAGGGATTCTCATATCGAGAGCACAGCTCCAAACCTTTAATATTTAGATTCTGCTCAGCTGTGGTATTTTGCGTCTCAGTGTTGTAGACATGCCACCAGGGATCAAAGTAATGCTGTAGAGATCCCACTTTCTTAGTAAAGCAGGCATGTGCCAGCCATCTGTTGTATCTGCTGATAGAAAACAGCAGTAAAGTTTCTCAAAGTTTTGCCAAGAAGAAAAGGGGGGGATTTATTGCCCAGCAGAGATGAGTTACAAGGCACCTTGTAGTGTAAGCTACATCTGGTTTCCATAGTAATTTACATGGTATATGTGTAAACTACACAATTATTCTTTTTACACAGCAGTGTAAAGCTGCATTAAATAAAGCGTTCTTCAAAATTTTCATTGTTTGTCCTTTCTGTAAATATTCTAATACATTTTTAACAAAAAAAAAAAAAGCTTAAGTAATAAAATATTTTCACTGCTCTTACGGTAGTAGCCACGTTGTACAACATAACTGATGAAAAGCACCGGAACTAACAGGACACCCCAAGCTTCACGACTATATTTTATGAAAACATACAGATTTCTCTCCCCATATTACTTCTGAAATACAAAATCCAGGCTGTGTTGCTTTCCTCTTCTTTGTGGAAGTGAAAATGTTTTCTGTCAACATCACCTCTTTTCCACAGGCAGTTTCCCAAGTATGTTCTTAGTGGTCTAAAGTTAATGCCGTTACAAGTAATGCCATGGAGTAAAAAGTAAGAACTAACCATAAGGAGAACTAACTGGAAGAATTTTTAATGTATTTAACTACTTCTGTCGGTATCATGCTTTCCAAAGAGGTTTTGTTGGATAGCTACAAGTATCAGTGACTTGCTTCTAACCAGGTGAATTATGTACATAGAAAACAAATGTAAGAAACCACACTCTTCCCAGGGCATGCATATGTGTAAGGAATATGGTGTGACCCAGAGCTTTCAGAACAGTGATCCGTAATAGGTACTTGCATCACATTGAGTAGAATTTTGAGTATTATATACCTTAGCTCAGAGCAATGAGTTCCTGATTAGTGTTTTTAAAGCTTTCAAGAAAATGCATCTCAAAACCTTCTTTGTTTCACCTTCCTGTGGCTTTACACTTGGCTTGCCAGGGTTTGGTCTTCTTTCTTTTCCTTTTGTGTACAAATTCCACCTTTGGATTCCACCTAAAAGATGCTATTTTACTTCTACTAGTCTCTTTTATTCTGCTGGTCAACTGTGTTGGATTTTTTTTTTCTTCGCTGGGGGTTTTTTGTTTGCTTGTTTGCTTTTTAGCTGTTTATTTGTGGCCAAACTCTCCATTGCATTAGACTGTAGCCCAGACATGTTGGAAAGTGCAGTCACCCAAAATGCACAGCAAAGAGCAGTCGGTTGCATTGCAATACTTAGTCTTTCCATAACAAAAGACATAGTGTTCTTTGCGGTGAATTGTATGTATAAAATGTAGTAGATGTGCTGCAGGTGTACATTTCAGTAAAAGCAGAAGATAGTTTTATTGGTATTTTCTGTTACCTAAATGGCTTTTTTTATTTTAATTGTAAATGAAAGAAACACAAAATCAATCACATTTTGGATAGGTGGTTGAATGCACAGTTAACTTTGCATTTTTTCCCTTCTGTTTGGTTTGAAATCTTAGTTGTAATAAACTGTGATTGTAATAAGATATATGCAATGATGTGAGCTGACCAACCAAAGGCGACCAACAGCCTCCTGGGCTGCATCAGGCAGAGCGCTGCCAGTAGGTCGAGGGATGTGATCCTTCCCCTCTGCTCAGCCCTGGTGAGACACACCTGGAGTGCTGGGTCCAGTTCTGGGCTCCCCAGTGCAAGACAGACATGGACATACTGGAGTGAGTCCAGGGAAGTGAACTCGCTCACTGGAGTGGGTCCAGGACACGAAGGGATGGGAACACAACTCACAGAAGTTTGAGGACATGTCTGGTTTTCCCTATTTAGCTCTGTCTTCTATGAAGTAAGCGTAAGGAAAGAGACAAGTCTTCTGCAGGTTCTTCTACAGGTCTCATTAGAGATTGGGAGGACCAGTGATGCAGGCAGAGGCGCTGTAGGACTATCAGCTCACATGCATCATCTGCTAGAGTGCCACCCAAGGGGAAAACACATCTGACCTTGATGCATGCACGCTCATGGAGCAAGACTTCTGTTACTTTATGCAATAGCCCAGCTGCTTTTTGTACATGGTTTTCAACTTTATTTTGTACAAGAAGAGCCAGTCTTTCATTACATTATTACATACATCATTACATATATCTTATTACAATCACAGTTTATTACAACTAAGATTTCATTGCTGGCTCATGGTCAACTTGGTGTCCACCAGGACCCCCAGCTACTTTTCTGCCAAGCTGTTTTGCAGCTGCTTGGCCCCCAACGTATACTGGTACCTGGGGTTGCTCCTCCCCAGGTGTAGGACTTTGCACTTCCCCTTATTGAACTTCATGAAGTTCCTGTCAGCCCCGTTCCTCCAGCCTGTTGAGGTCCCTCTGGATGGCAGCATGACCTTCTGGTATATCTGCCACTCCTCCCAGTCTTGTGTCATCTGCGAACTTGCTGACGGTGCAATCTGTCACAACATCCAGGTCATTAATGAAGATGTTAAACAGTATGAGACCTAATACCAACCCCTGAGGTACACCACTAGTGACTGGCCTCCAGCTGGATTTCATGCTGCTGCTCGTAACCCACTGAGCTTGGCAGCACGGCAGTCCACCTCACTTGTGTGAATTCCACTTCCTCACTTCTTCTGTGGGGATGTTAGGGGAGACAGTGCTGAAAGCCTTAATGAAGTCAAGGTAAACAAAGTCCACCGCTCTCCTCTCACCCCCAAGCCAGCCATTAACACAAAATGGGCCAGGCAGGAACAGAAAACTGAGACTGGCTTGTACAATCACAGCCAAGCAGCAAACCGAAATCTGCCTCAGAAAAAGTAATATAAATAAAGCAAAGACAGTGATACTGTTGTACAGAGACACTGAGAAGACTTTATCCAGCTATGATATCTGAAATCCACCATAGTATGTGGATTTATAGAAGACCACTTAGCTGCACAAAAATGCTGAGGAGAAGTTACCTGACAAGTTTGTCTGACTTGGAAAAGAGGCATTTGCAGAATAGAAATGCCTTAGTAAAGGCTTGCAAAGATTTGGGGTGGATTTTTTTTTTCAGCCAAACAACAAGAAACCCCCTGGATTTTTTGCATCTAGTATGAAAGTTTGCTTTGTTTTGCAACCAACTGGTGGAATCCAGCTGCTTCAGCACTTGCTGCCATCACTGCCAAATACTTCAATAAATAACTTAGAGACTAAACACCGCTTTCAGAGCTGGTCCCACAAATCCTCTGAAGTTGCCCCTTAGCCTGGATAAACAGCTAGCTAAACCCAACCGATCCTAAAGGAAATAAATATGCCTGACATCAAACCTGGCAATCTCCCAGCCTCAGGTTTTGGCCCATCACCAGGGAAAACAAAGTCCCCAAACAGCAGCCCACTAATGAGAAGACCTGTCACCAGCTCTGAGCACTGAAGCACAGAAACCAGTAGCAAGAGCAGCAGAGCCAGGCTTGGCCGCGATGGCTGGCCAGCGGAGGAGAAGGCAGGCTCTTGGACCATCCTGACCATCAGAGAACGAGTTCAGAGCTTTCAGTAAGACAATTATGAACCTTTTTTTTTTTTTTTTTTCTGGGAACATGAGGAAGATATGGAGAGATCACAACTTGTTGATGAGCAGGAAAAGGTGGACTCTCCCTGCAATGTTTTCTGCTTGCTCTCAACTTGCAAATGTGTGAATATTGATATAGTCAATGGGAATCTAAGACTAAAAACTGCATAGACAAATAATCAAGTCCACTGAACACCTTCAGTGAGGAGCACAAGTACCAACTTCAGCCTGATCCTTTTAAACTGCAGTAAACACTGCTTTCATTTTTCCACATTTGGGCCTTAGCCAGTTCTCTTTCTTGCAGAGGTTCTGGGAAATAAATTGAACTGTTGAAACAGAGTCCATTTGAGTGACCAAGTTAAAACAAATTTATTTTTTACTTGAGAAGGATAGTGGCAAGCAGCTACGTGCCTGCAGTATTCCATGCAGGGTCCTTCAGGGAGAAGAGGCAGGTTGCACGGCAGAGCACACCAGCATCTGCCAGAGAGGGAGGAGAGGCAAAATGCAGTTGCCCAAGTCTGCTATCAAAAGTTAACAGATGAAATGCATAGCCATATTAAGAGTTGGGAAATAATTTGCTAGCAGGGCATGTTGACCATTACCTTGGCTGTCTTATTTATTTATTTATTATCTCCTTCCTTCCAGTTTTGCACAGGAACATCTATTCAGATTGCATAGGCATGACCAAGTTTCTGTATTGGCAAAGGAGCGCAGCTGAAAGCTTATGAGTCAACATGTTGCTCCCCTCCAGTCAGAGCTGTGACATGTTGGTATTAGGCAGAGGGTGGAGAAACTTTTGCTGTCCCTTACAGACAGAAATTGGAGGCCTTCATCACAGCACTTGGGTTTCACATTTTTACTGACATGACAGTAGCTTTCCTTTTATGGGACAAAGTCTGTTCCTTATCCTGCCTACTAATGGAGTTCATATTTGAATTCTATCAGTGTGAATATCCTGTTTAGTTAATGGACTTTTTGTAATTGCCCTGCCAAACATTTGCAGGCAAGTAGACTACATAATTTATGCAGTTGGTGCCATGATGCCAGTTACTATGATTTGTTTAGACAGCAATTAATTGAAACCTAACAGTAGAATTACACGATTTAAAACATTCCTACCTATCTACCTTGTTTATGTAAGACCGTTATTCATCCAAAAGTAAGGTTTTCTCATCCTGTAAAACACAATCAAACAGTGTAAGTTCATTCAATTAAATCAATGGGAAAATGTTTAAAAGGATGAGGAATCTGAAAGTTTGCTGGCAGGAGGAATGGTTACCTGGAGGTATAGAGCTCATAGCCTCTGCAAGTTCTTGTGAAATCTCTGTTTTTCCACCTCTTCCCAACCTCAGCAACTCCAACAGAAACTTCTGTTTCTAGGTTAATATATGTTTCTTGGCCCTGTCTGCAAAGATTGAGGTGACTTGCAGTAAGGTCTTTCCTCCCTTCTTGGATTAGAGCAGGTGATGGAGCAGGTTCTTCAGGATTTCTTCCCTTCCCCAGGACAGAGGTCTTATGAGAAGTGGGAAGCAGAAAGCCAGTTTTGTGAGAGAAAGGGATGTCCATTGCCCTTCTGTGAAAGTGGTGTTGTGAGATTCTTCCCTCTCTGATCCCTTTATAACCACTCCCCATCAAAACAGAAGAGGATCCCCAAACTAACCCTCTCTGCTCTGAGGAGAGTTGTGCCAGTCTCCTGCTTGGGCTGCGTCTGGATATTCCACCCATGAGAGCAGAAGGTGGAGGAAGCAGCCGGTCCACAGCGGCTTCCCTAAGCGTGGTGAGACATAGAAAGGAGGGCTTTTCTTCTAACCTGAGCAGAATTTCTTGAACTGATATTCAATTATGAGAGTTTGCAACACTGTTTCATACATTATTATTATTCCTCCACAACAAATCTGGTTTTGCTACCCCAGCCACATTCACAGCACAGTTTACTTTGAATGCATAGGCATCTACTTTGACAATAATCAAGCAGTAGAGATATTTAGGTGAAGCTTTCTTTTTATCTCTGATTATAGACTTCCACATAAACCAGGTTTACTAATGGTACACTGAACTTAGTTCCTGTGGTAAAGTCTAAGTTATATTTCTGGCAAGTGCAAGATGAGCTACTAATGACTCTCAATGCATACAAAATATTTGAAGATATTTCTTTGAAAAAGCAAAAAGCCTTGGATTAAAATTTGTATAACTTGCATGTTGAAAACTCAACCATTAACTAAACATGCCTTTCAGTATGTCATGGAAAATAAAGCTTCTAACTGAGGTGTGTTGTTCACCTGTTGTCCTTCAGGAGCATGTTAATAGCTGACAGATAAGTCATGATTTTTCTGAAAACAGTTTTCTACTACTTTAAAAATCTGCATTTGAAAACATAAATGTGTGTGGATATTTGCATATGACCAGCATGGTTTGGGCTTGAGTGTTTTTTCCATGCACATTGCCCCAAAATAACATTTCTAATAAATCTTGTGGTCAGCAAGTTGTGGCATTCCAGTTTCTGCAACCCCTAATTCATATGCATCTCAGTTTATTAAATACAATTGAAAGGTTACAGCAACAAACTATTACGTTAAGGTAGTTGGCCTTCATGTGCAAGCATATTTTCCCTAGATCCCTGCATGTTTCGTACCGCACAGCTTGCAACTGTGAGGTTTACTGTCCATCTGTGTATTAACATGTCCAGTTGACTTAATGGGCCAGACTTTCAAATTTTGTGACAGCCATTGACTGTGAGGAAACCTGCAGGACTTCAGCACCAGTTCTTTGGTTGAGTAAGATTCACAGTTACAGAAGCAGCTGAATGATATTACGTCTCATAGATGAGAATTAGTATGGGCTCATGTTCTTAACCGGATATTAATGTCCTGTAAAACCAGAGACAGTGAAGTTTGTACATACAGCATTATTCACTGGTATTTCCTGATTTTTGACTGTTTGACTGGATATCATAGGACTTCTTGAAAATTTTTTTTTGTTAACACAAGTAGGTTTTGTATACCATTTCCTCTGTTTCCTTAAAAAAGAAAAAGATTGAAAGGTAGAAAGGATTAGGAAAAACCCCATTGTTCCTCGGAGATTTAAAATTTTGAAAAATAGTTTGCATGTTGCATAAGCTCAATCCCATGGTCTAGGCAGCAGTGTGTCTCTTCACTCTGAGCGGAGCAGAGATGGGATCTCCTTCCCCGCGCACTGGGCAGGGTGTGGGACAGTCCCTCTTCGGAGCAGAGCTGAAGAGAGCAGGTTGTGTGGCATCTTCCTCAGTTCTGCTTGCTCCCGAGCTGTACTTGCATGGTCCTTCTCTGGTACGTCTTAGGAGATCCACAGGAGGGAGCCCATATGCTGTGTGCACCACCGTAGCCGCAAAGGCTGTTGGCGGCGTGTCAGGCTCACTTGATTCGGGAGTGCACATGTTCCACTCTGGTTTGCCTGAGCACCTCATGCGCAAAAGCAGCAGAACGTGGGCCTCACCTCTGCACCAGAACTGCATCGTCCTTAGCTGAGACAGGTCATACCCTGACCAGTGGATTTCCTCACTGGCAAGCCCTGTGCGTGGTTGGTTTGGTCACAAAAGCCTCCTGATGCAGCATCCTTGTCTGGTCTCCTCGGTAAGACTCTGTGCAATATTTTCCTAAGACGTGGCAAGACAGCCATTTGAAAACAGATGTACAACCTAACCTCAGTTCAGCTGCACGGCACACCTAAGTGGTATGCCACGGTCAGGAAGGCAGCACTTGGCATGTGTCTCACTTTCCTGAGAGATGTGTCATGTTCCATTTAAAGAGTACAGCTCCCTGGTCACGTTTCAGAAACGTGTTGCTCCAAAGAAACCTGTTAACATGAACTGCGTCAAGCTTAAAAACACAACAAACCTGAGTCAACTTGAATTATTCCTCATGTATAACCTTAATGAACAATAGCAAGATATTTCTAAGAGTGGGATCATGTGTTTGGATTTTTCATTTTGCTCAGAGATAAAAAGCGTCGCTTGTGTCCACATGATGGCACTGGCAGTGCCACTGGGAATGTGTGTGCTCTATCTGGGTGCAGGTTCTGTTGGTTTCAGCAGCGCGTTGAAGGAACCATATTCTCACTGATGTTTCTCAGCTTACCTGCTTCCCCACACCAGGATAATGAATATATGACATCTGCCAATGCCTCGCTTCCAGTGCTGTTCCACAACAGCTTCAGCCAGGCCAGCAGCTGACGCTGTCCCATCTTCTGTCCCATCCCTGGTCACACATTTCCATTCTCTTTCTTGTGCCAGTGCTGATGCGGCCGCTCAGGGAATGCAATGGCTGAAAATGAGCCCTGCAGGAAAGAGGGATGAATTTTTAACTTGATCTGCTGTCTTGGTTAGCTCATCACACAGCCGCATCTGAATAGGGTAGGACTGCAATGGCGCAGCCTTAGGCTGCCTTGAGCTGCCCTGGTGTGGTCCCAGTACTGCGAGCTACAGAAAATGTGGTAAATCAAATCAAAACTGGGAAACGACTCCCAGACCCCAAACATCTTCTAACAGGCAGAAATTTGAGCAGAAGCAAACAAAATTGACTCAGCTGACTGGTATCACAGCGAGTGCTGCAGATGGCAGAGGGGTTTTGACGCACGGGCTGCTGCGCCAAGCACTGCATTTCTGTGCCCTGTAGTGATGCAGAGAGCCGACCTGGCAGCTCAGCAAGGTTTGCAGTGCGGGACATCGTTCTGCTCCAGTGTTTCTTTCTTCCTGAAAGTACCATGGACCGCACTCAGCCGAGCGCTACTCACTTCATTTAGTCAATAAAGGCTGGTTTGGGGGATTTGGGGAACCTCAGCCTTTGACTCCAGCACAGGTTAGGGATTGTCAGAACATCTGGGATGTACTGAGTGACAAAAAGGACAATTTGGCCTTGGTCTGTAAGAGCAGACCAGATTTACCATAGCTGTGTGTCAAGGGATAAATTATATCTCTGATCTTCACATAACTCTTTAATCCCAAAGGAGGCAGTTATCTCAAGGCAGAGTGTAGACTTCTGCTGTCATCAGACTCCTGCTGTTTTTTCATCCGAGGTAAGTTCGGGCTTGGGGAGGTCCACACATTCGTGTCTGAAGCTGAACTGTCCCACTGGCATTTTCTTTAATAAAAATGAGGTTAGGGTCTCTGCAAAACATTCTTCTGGGGAACTTTCAGCTGCTGGCCCGCCCTGTCAGGATTTATACTGATAGACGATAGGTCACATTATCCAGAGAAAACAAACAAACAAACAAACAAACAAAAACCCAGAAGGATGTAGCCTTCCCAAAATAAACTTCATGCTTTTCTGAGTAGGACTTACTCCTACAAGTGTGTGCAAAGGGTTCATCTGGAAGCTCAACCTGACCCTGACTGTCATAACTCTTCCTAATTTCTCAAATGGAGAATCTTCCTCAAATGGAGGATTGCCCTGGTCATGGCAGCACTGCCTGTATCAGAACACTACTTCTGTCTTTCACTGAGTTCACCTGCACAAAACTTTTAACCTAGAAAGTGCCAGGACCATTTCTTAACCCCATTGAAGAAAGGGACCATAGCAGAAGGGGAAAAAAGGAAAACCAGTGTGGCTGTTTGCCATGTTCGTTATCAGAGTTCCCTCTGAAGAAGGACTGTGAGAAAAAGACAGGGAAGGCAAAAAGGACAAGCCTTGAAGAGGAGGAAGGGATTGTTACACTAGCAGTGGCGAGGGGCAGAATGAAGACGGTTTTGATGAGAGCATTTCTCCAAATAACTGTTGCTAAAACTCAGTGAAATGACAACAAGTGCAGAGAACTGTCTGTGTTCTGCAGCGCAGCCCATGTGCCGCAGTGAAATTCAGGACTCGCCGCCTCTCTGGGGTGTGACTTTGCTAGCAAACCAAACCAGCGCAGAGGAAGTCAGCAGAGCCCAGGCCACGTGAAGATGCCTACACTGTGAATAGACTCTGTCTGCACCCAGGGAGAGAAAGAAAAGCAGTTCAAGACAGCAGGTAAATCAGACTCTGGCTGGGCTGAATTTTCTTCTGCAAGTGCTGGTCTCCTCTGAGCGTGCGGGAAGCCATGGATGAGCTGGCTTTAAAGAAGGTACTTCATTTAAGTGCTGGGAAATACATTGGACCATTCTGGACCCTGTGAGACTGGTACTGTAACCCAGGGATGAAGCTGTGCAGACCCTGCCTGTGGAAACAGCCTGAAAGACAGAAAAGTTGTTTGTAGAAACTTTTCAGTTTCTCATCAGAAACTGGGGATGAAGTAATACTTCCATGCTTTCCCATGAAGATAAATCCATCTTGCTTTAAAAAATTCAAAGTATAGTTATGGAGGGCATAACTACGCACGGTACATGGAAATATTACAGTAATATATGTCCACATACGGGGGTCTTGCCTCAGTAGACAAAAAGGTGTGATTTCAGAAACAACAACAAACACACAAGTTCCTTTTCAGATACACTGATCAAACATTCTATTTAAATAACAAAATTAGTTCTTCTGTTGTGGTAGTATCTAAAATTTGCTTTGGTCAATGGCAGCCTGTAAAAGAAGAACAAAATTACTCTGGATATTAAAAAAAAAGGCATTTGATAAATCCATGCAGCAGATGTTAAACAGACAACAGTGTTCAGGAAGTCTTTCTAACAACTAGTCAGGAAAAAGTTGATTTTTTGTCAAAACCTTTTCACCATAACTTTTAAACACTCATTTGCTTGGAATATGAGGCTAAAGACCATTATCAGCAGCAAATGAAGAAACTCTCACTCAGCAGTGCTGCAAACTTTCTGTCACTTTGGTATACGAAAGTGGAAGCATCCCCCTTTGGCACCCTAGAAGGACTCCAGTCTGACAGAAGCTGCTGTGAGGTTTCATAACTTTTGAGAAAGTTCATTGCTTACATTTTGGGGAGAGATATTTATTATACAGGAGTGCCATTTAAAGTCGAGAGTGAAACACATGGACTCAATAAAGGCCCAATTACATGACCTTTGCTGTTTGCCACGCTTTTAACTTGTGTAAGTTATTGATTACACTTTCATGAGATCATAATCAGAAGGTTGTTCTTTGGTAATGGTGTGCTAGAGGAGCTTTATCCTCAACTTCAAAGCTGTTCTGTGAAGCTTAAGAACAAAGGGTTGGAAGTTTGAAGCATGGCCAAAATGAATCTGTGTGCATTATCCATGTTTACCACCATGCGAGAGGTGGATTAGCTTATTCTTCAGCTGTGAACTTTTTCTTGTCACGTCAGATGAGCCACCATCTCTAAGGTTTACGTTTGTGCTTTTAAAAGTATTCTGTTTAATTAAATGTAGTGTCTGCTCAGATCTCCATCATAACTAGTCTAAATGCTTGTTAGTGCAATCATTTCCCTAATTGTAAAGGTTTTCTTGAAATTGTTTGACATTCTCTGGAAAGAATTTTCAGGTTAATTTATTAGTTGTAAATAAATCTACCCAGACCCTGAAACTGCAGCTGTAATCTATGTGAAGATGCACGCCCATGATCAGCCAGCCAAAGTTTTAACTTATTTTTGAAGCTGTGAGGGGAAGAAAATAACCTTGTGGTTTATTCTCAATGTAGATAGAGCCACGTAGATGTGTTGCAGGTGGTGGTAGTAGACCTGCACAGCATTGTTTTGTTAGGAACTAACCTGATGAGACAGTGTTTTCATTTTTTTTTTTCTCTAAGGACCAATAATAATTTCTGCTATTTTTTATTAGCCTTAGGAAATTGGCATTTTGAACATCCCTGATCATGAAATCTCCACTGGAGAGAGCACTGATCTTTTGCTGAGTGACAAAAAAGTGAATTAGCCCTTGCTGTGCTGAAACCAGCAATAACTTTTCAGGAGAATAGCTTTTACCAGTTCTCAGGGTACAAGAACAATACATTTCATTAAATACTTGAAGATAATGAAGGCTTGTGTATCTTTTACTTTTTTTAATCTGAACTGTTAATGCTATTTCTCTTTTTGGTATCTTGCTTGCTTCTCTCCCCTTCCCCAAAGCAGAGTTATCTAATTTTCATTTGTAAGACATAAGAGAAAACAACTTAAAGGAAACTTGTGCACCATGTATACATTCCAGCCTGGTTCGTGCTGAGAAATATCATTCCTTGCTAGAGATTTTCAAGATGTAATTAACTGTGCATATTTATCAAAACCCTAACTATTTTGTCTCCTTTTAGTGTAATTTTGTCAAAAGTTAACGCTAGCAAAGCAGTAATAAAATACTTTACAGAAAATCTGTTAAACAAGAAAGCGTCTAAATATGGGGAGTTGTGCTCTGTTGCTTTTTCTTTTGTTTCCAAACAAAAGAAGGTAGAGAAGGAGTGAGAAACTCCAAGACTTTCCTCAGTGAGGAGCTGTAAATTTGTTGTGACTGTTTTTTAAGAAACCCTACATGCCACGTGCTTTTGTATTTGCGTACTTGTACTTACCTGGAAATTCCTGTGGATCTGTTTGCCCGTATGCTGCTTTCCAAGGCTTCAGCTACGTGGAATGGCCCCACTGTCCCCATTGCAGATACCTACTGCACCAAGGGATTGACTCTGATAAAAACCGAAATAATATTTTCACAGGAATGTGCAACAGGCATTTATTTGGCCCGCGTCACAAGAATGCCTGCTTTTCCTGCCCCGAGGATGAGTTTCAAAGTTAACGCTCTGCTGGTGTACTTGGATTTTTCTTTTTCACTGGTGTCCCTCTCAGACCCCACTCTTTCTGCCAAGCCCTTCAGCTACCAGTCTCGAGTTGGTTTCAAATGACCTCTTCAAATGCTAGAGCGCTTCCAGAGCTCAAAGTCTGGTGAGAGAAAATATCATCTCAAAATGACCAAGTAGCCGCACTATTTCCCATGACTGTCAAAGAGCAGACAACTGCCAGAAACTCAGTTGCTAAATGTAATCTAAATCTATTACTTTGTGGCCTCACCAAGCTTTGTGACATTGATTTCTTCATATAACTTTAAATAAATTATTTTCTCATTACTTGCAGGAAAGGCTGATGTATTCTGCAAAGATTTCTGTCCATCTCTCCTATGCAAAGCATTCTTGGAAGCCTTGCAGAGTCACCTTTCAAAACCCAGGGCTCCTTTAGATAGCAACCAAGAAATTTCTGTTTTCCAGCTTTCTAAATCGTTCTGTTGGAGGATCTGATCTGACATCCACAGTCACATGCCACAGGAGACATTAAGCACCAGTTAGCCATCTTCCATTGACAAAATCAGAGAGTTTAGGTAGCATTCTTCTTCTAAAACTATTAAAGCCACAAGTGGTTATTATTGAAAGTTTCATGCCGCGATTCATGCCGTTGTTAAAGTCTTCCTCCTCGTGCATGGATTTTGCGTAGTCTGCCACAGTTTTCTTAACGTGGAGAAAGCAAGAATAAAACAGGCTCTGCAGAGTTTTGTGCATTTCACCACAGCATTGTGTGATTAGCATTGTCACCTAATACATTTTTCTTTGAAATTTCCTATTTTGCTGAATTCTAATTTCAGTCCTTCATTTTTAAAAACACCAAAATATCTCTCCTTTTGTGTGCATTTCTACTTTTGTTAATCCTGCTGCTTTGGTTCATTCCCATATTCTTAGCAGCCGGTACTGTAAAGTGGGCAAGTTATCCTGTCTTCTGTGTAAATTGGTTTTCTCAGAGTGTGTTTCTGTATCACTTCGTATCGTTACGCACACCTCCCACTTTGGGCGTACCTCGTGAGGCTGATGGCAAGTCTCTTCGAGTGTCACACTGAGGTGCAAAAAATGGTTTACCCACTCTGTGACAGGGCCAATCAACAGCTAAGGCAAAGCTGCTTTCCCTAAAAAGAAGAAGAAGAAAACCTCATAGGCAGGCAGTTTATTATCTGCTTGTCTAAGGAGGCTTCGTTATGTTGTTCATTACAGCACTGTCTAGACTGCACCGCAGTAACAAAATGTGCTGCTGACATACGTACTCCTACTCTGGCCAGATTCCTTCAATAGCCCCATACGTGCAGTACGGCTACGGCATCCCCTCTTTGTTGAAATTCATCTCATTTTGCTTCATGCTTCATCTTGGAACATAGACGGACCAACTTCTCTGACCTAATGCAGTTAATATCTTGGAGAAGCAATGGTCCATGCTGTAAACACCTAACAAACACATACAATGCCTCGCTTTGTGATTTTATTCGTGGCATATGCAGCTGTGAGCATCTGCTGTGGATAATGCACGCTAGAATCTTCTAGTATGTGCGTAGCCAGAAATATTCATGGATCTGGGATAAAGAGGGACTTTTTTGATTAGTTTCTTTCTTTAAATCTAGAAAATTGGCATTAGGGTATCTTTGTCATTTAATTGATAACAGAATAGAACATTCAGCACTGATCTCTTTAAAATACTGAGAAGAAAATATAGTTTATTTCTTACATTTACTTGCAAAGCTAACACACATTCTCTTTTCTTTGTTAAAAAGACTGTGGATTTCATTAGGTTGTTGAGCTGTGACATACAACAGTTTAAGCTACTCTGCTTTGCTTCAGGTACTACCATTACTTCTAATCCTACGCCTTTCATGTAAAATGAAGAAAACATAAAGCACATTCCTGTGAATGCTTTGATTACATATGAAACAAAACCCGAGGTAGGGACAACATGGCATCTGAGTGATAAGAAAACTAACTCATTAGATCTCGTACTGAGGAGTGGAGTTCTGTAGGAATTTTAAGAGTATATCATTTAAAACCAAACTGCCGACAGATGTTTGCTACAATACTTGTTAGAGGGCTTCGTTATTTTTATAACCTTTTAAATTCCTCTGATTTATAGAAAAAGGCCATTTAAAGTCCATAAAAGTTAATCCCAACCATGGAATTATTTGCCTAAAACGAAATTTCCTCCCTTTGCTGAGGGCTTTGCCCACATGAGGAACAGTTAAAGGGCAGCTGTGCAGGGCTACCTGCTGCCTGAAGGCACTGAGTCCCCAGACTGTTCACACAAGGTCTGCAGGGGCCCTTGCCTCAGTTTCTGAGGGTCTCAAACAAAGTCTTTACACAAAAGTAAGGCATATTCTTCCTTGGGTACTTCCTGAAGTTAAGCCAAAATCAAAAAAGTCTTCCATGCATGCAGAGTGTGCAGTCGTCAAAGATCAACGATTTATCTCAAACCCTGTTTCCTCCATCACCTCTGATAACACGGGGCCTCTAAGATTTAGCTTCATTACCAAATTTTGCCCCTCGCATACCAGACAGTTCATAGGCTGGTTTAAAAAAAAAAAAAAAAGTCACAAGAATGTTTTTATAATGGAAAAGGGATTATAGGTTATGGGTTTTCCCCTTTATCTCTCAACAATATCCATGGAAATATTGTTCTCACCACCAGGTCACTCACAATGACCAGTTACAGCACAAATTACGGTAGTCACTAGACAATATTTTAATTGCACAGACCTATCTCTTCAATTAAGCGTCATGACTAAATTTCATGCTAGGCTGGAGCATGGTAAATATTTGCTGAGAGCATGTTGTTTGCTTTTCTGTCATGGTGATTAATGCAAGCTAATTGGCAATCAACTCAAATTACAGCAGGACAATACTGGAGATTGGATGTAGGGATTGTGTCAAGACAGATTTTTTCCAAATAGATAGGATTTATGGCAGCCAAATCTTGTTTCAGATTCACCAGTTTCAGGAGTTAAACTACTCTGCTCCACTGTGCAGCCTCTCTAGACTGTGATTTTTTTTATCTAATTTTTATATCAAAATTTAACCAACTCAGTCCAGTACACATGATTTTCTAACATACTTTGCAGCACATGGCTTCATGACTTCCGTGCTAGCTGGATCTACTTCAGGTGTTTCAGGTCTTCTTAGATTTTCAAGAAGCTCAGTTTTTGTCAACTCAGCAGCTGTACAAACCTTTACAGAAATGGTGAGAGCAGGTATCTCCTCCCAGTGCAACATGTGCCTTTCCTCCTGAGCAGCCGGTTGCTTGTGCAATGTCTCTTCCCATCTTTTTAACGTGTGAGCAGAATGTCCTCCTGCCTCAGGCACTAATCACTGCTACGCCTCTACTCTGGTTAGACGAATTTCTTCCTTGGAAGGCCCTGAGGATTGTGGCTCATGCAGCAATCGATCCCCTTTCCCACACTGAACTTTCTTTTTGTCTTTGTCCTTAGGCATCGTTTTGCCTCTAGGAAATGGGATTCCAGTTCTTTTCTTACAAATCAGGGCTCTGGCTCACAAACTGACCTGCTACAACAGAGTGGCTCGAATGGAAATATGGGAGTGGAGTTATTTGGTCTAGTTACCAGTTGTTGTTTACTAGAAGAGCAAGAACATAATGTTTTAATATCCCAACCCATTATGACCTGGTTTAGATATAACCAAACATCAAAGCTAACCAATGAGAAACAGATAGTACAGCATTGACTCACTCACTGTATTATTCTATAGAAGTGTGGAGACATATAATTATTTTTCTGAACCAAAGTTTTATTTGAAAACAAAAATGTTCACAATCTGGCTTTATGGCTTGTTTTCGTATTTTGGCATGGTATATTGTATTGGAAAAAAAGGTCTTTAATTAAAAGCAGCCTTTTGAACATTACCCCAGACTTCAATTTTCATCTCCTGTTTTACTGCTTCTCTCCGTGTCCCCCCTCCCTCCCTCCCACATATACTCCATGTGTTTAACCCACCCTTAAAAACTTTCATCGCGTCCTTCCCTATTGTTTTGCGAGTCCTTCTCTGAGGTCTCCGTGCCTAGACGACACCCTCTGAAGACTGTCCGTGCAGAGTGTAGTCCCTGCATACTGTTTTGGGTCTCCTTGCTGTCCCCCCAGAGTGAGTGGATGTGCTGCCAGGGCTGATCAGGAATTTCATAATTACATTTCTACCCAGCTCATGAGTGCTTTGCTGGTGTCACCAGGAGCTAAAGGGAGATGGCCTCTCACACGCTGCCGGGGCTTCTGCTCAAGTTAGCAGAGCGAGAGCATCACAGAAGGGCTGAGGCTGATCTGAGACCAGACAGTCTGATCTTGAGATGATCTAGTCCATCTCTCTGCTCAAGGAGGGTCATCTAGAGCTGCTCGCCCAGGACTGTGTTGAGTTTGATTTTGAATATCTTCACAGATGGAAGCTCCACAAGCTCTCTGGGCAACCTGTGCCAGTGCTCAGTCACCCAGTCAGTAAAAAAGTGTTTTCTCAGATTCAGATGGAGTTTTCTGTATTGTGCCCATTGCCTCCTGAGCACCAAAGCAGAGCCTGGCTTCATCTTCTTTACACCTCCTATCAACTATTTATACACGTTGATTAGATAGTCCCTCAGCCTTCTCCAAGCTGAATGGTCCCAGCTCTCTCAGCCTCTCCCTGTATATCAGACACTTTAGTCACTTGATCATCTTTGTGGTCCTTCACTTGTCACTCCAGTAAGTCCATATCTTCCTTGTACTAGGGAGCCAGGATATTACAGGAGAAAAAGGACAACCTGCTGGCTAAGGACATTGACTGCCATCTTGTAGACATAAATGAACTACTATTTATCAGCCCAAAGTTCTCATAAAATTTTGGCTTTAATCTCTTTTTGTTTCACTATTTAACTACAAAGCAGACATAACAATACTGTCTACTATCAGTGAGTTGCTGGATGAAGACACATTTTTGCCAGTGCCCATGCTAAGGTCTCAAGTGCTTTTCTGAGCGCAGTGGGTACAATTACCTGTGATCCCTCATATGCTTCAGGGTAAATGAGAAGCCAGACTTTAGGGAAAAGGTTCATTTCCACTTGCCCTGCACACCTGCGGCCGTGCTATTGACAGCAGTGGAGTTCTTCAGTGACTTGCACACATCTCAGGTGTACATGGTGTGTACAGCTATGCTAAAGACACGTGACATCACTTTGCATCAAATAAGAAGAAATATTGAACAGATGTATTACCAGAGAGGCCAGAGTCCCATGGAAGAAAGTACCAAAGCCTACAATCTATCTGTGCTACAATGCAGGTGTGTATCGGGAGTAGGATGAAGGTAGTGGAAAGTAGTTTTTAAATCATGCCGACACCTTTTGGGGATCGCCAAAACAAATCATTTACGTTACGATTAATAATGAGTGACGTGCAGCCAACTCCGTAGGAAAGCTCTCAGCTCCACCCTTGGCACCATTTAATGAGCCGAGGTTGAACAAGGCAGTGTCAGAGCTGTAAGCAAGATATGTGTCCTAGCATGGCACTCCAGTAACGTGGGTGTTCATCGCCCGGCACTGTTTCCCCAAGGCAATGTGCCGTGCTCTGCAGATCAACCAAGACCAAACTCAGTTATTCTCACGCCACAGTTGGTACCATGCGTGTGAGTATGCCCTTTAAGCTGCACTCGTGGTGCAGGCAGGTCATCCAGGCTCACCAGCCAGTTCCAGGAGGATTCTGCCCAAAAAACAGCTTGAAGAATTAGCTTACTGTACATACATTTTTTTGTCGTCTGCCAGACAAAAGGTGTGGGTTGTAAAAAATGTCTTCTCTATATAACATTTGTTCACTGTATGCATACCATTTTCCTTGTTGTTATGCTGCGTCCTGGTTACTGTATGGTCACTTGCGATCTCTGAAATAAGAGGAAATTATCTGAAAATTATGCTTAGGTGAAGAAGGACTCAGGGAAATAATAGAAAGAAATCTAGTGAATGGCATAATGAAATGTGTCGTATTTTTCTGCTGTAGTTTATATGCTAAATAGCTTGCTTCTGTGAATGCAATTAAAATACAATTTTGCATTTATTTTGTCCTAGGCTGAGTATTTCTACGAGTTCCTATCGTTGCGCTCTTTGGATAAAGGCATAATGGCTGATCCAACTATAAATATCCCTCTGCTTGGAACAGTTCCTCATAAAGCATCAGGTTTGTGCTGTCGATATTATAAATTGTGTTTCTGTAAAAAATATTCCTCAGCCAGTAAAGTCTAAATATTTTATTATGAATTGCAGTTCTGAAGCTTATTGCTAAAGAAATGCTTGCCACAGTGCTTGACGCTGAACAGTTTGAGCGCCTTGCCTGACTCCAGCAGCATATGCCTGAGCCAAGTCACACGAAGCTTTTATGTGCAGATAAATCAGCAGAAACTTGTGCAAAATTGTTGCATAAAATTCATGTGCATGAATATTATTACTTAAAGCGTGCAACTTTTGGAAAACAAAATCTTTGATCACTGTAAGGAATAATTATCAAATTATTCTGTTTCTCAGAGGTTGCAGTTTGTGGATGTTCTACTTACAGTTGGAGTCAGCTGTTGTCATCAGGCATTCAGCTCAAAGACGCAAGTTTTGGTTCAGGATATTATCATTTACCACTTTTCCCTTAGTTGTGCATTCCTAGTCCTTCACTGGGGCTTACAGCTCCGCCGCAGAGGCTGAGCCCAAGCCAATGTGAGTGCTCCAGAAGCACTGCGGTGCACAGTGTGCCGGCGGGAGTAAAAAAGCTTTCCATGAGAGGCTATCGAGTCCACTTTGCTCTGAAGTGGATGAATAACAGCCATCCGGAGCTAATACGTGGTAGTTTCTTGCAGAAAGGCAGAAATTGCACCTGGGTGACAGTAGTGTCTTGGTGATCGTGGTTTCATGATCAGCCTTAGCCAACCTAAGACCACGTGGGATAAAATGGCAAAGAAATGGAACGGGAGGATGGGACCCCAAGGGGAGCACTAATATACAGGTTTACATCTATGACCAGTCTTTCTTTCTCTTCTCTTTTTCAAATTCTGAAAGTTTGTGTTTGATACCCTCCATTTTCGCCTTGTAGTAGAATGGTGTTGAAGTAATGTTGCAGCACAGCTTTTTGCTGTGGCACCTGGAATTTAACATTAGCAATTGGTCTCTCCATTCAGTGTGGATTGAATGAGTGGTATTGAAAATGGATTTGGGTGAAGAGTGCCATAGTTGCTCCAATTTAGTTGGTTGCAAGTCTGATAAATTGGCAAGTAGAGACATTTAAAAGTAACTAAAAAAGTCCCAAAGGCCAAGTTCTTGTGAAGCATTATTTCCATCTCCATATAAAACAGGTGAGACGTGGGGAGCTCTGCACTTAGCATCCTCTAATATAACTAGTTTCTCCTTTAATTTTTAATTATCTAGAAAGGCTAGACCAAAAAGACTCTGTGTCTAGGAAAGCATAATCTACAAGCGCAGGCAGGCTGGAGATGAGATCTCATCGTTCCAGCAGAAGGTCTGTTAACCATCATGATGGGAGGTCTGATTAAAGCCAAAAAGGCCTTACCCTGTTGGCAGCACTGGTGCCTCAATTCCAGGACTAATACGGGCATGTCCATGGTGTTTCCTTACGTGGATCATGTGCAGTGCACCACTGTGCTTAGTATATAAGCTGTATTTGAGTCCTGTTTGGCAATACAGTGAGTCTGGTGTTTAACAGCAATTGATAATGAGTACACATACAGTATTTGAAGCATGTACACTATTTAACAGTGAGCCACTAGTATGATTTTTTTTTTTACACTGCCTGCTAGCTGGCCAAAATTAACTAAGTAGCCTTAAATGCTATAAAAACATGCTATAAAAGTAGTGTATGTTTGCTACTTTGTAGTTATTACTGTAATCTATATGTTCGCAAAACTGTTCTGAGAAATCAAGTCTCGTTTGCCTGGATCTGTTGCATTACCAAATCATTTTTTTTTTACATATAGGCATGTCAGAAGAGATTCAGTCACAAGCTCGTATTTAGTAACACAACAACAGTAGCAAGTTACTTCTTGAAAAAGCATTTTAGCCCAAAAGATTACACTAAAGACAGTTAAAGAGGAATAAAAGAGGAAAGACAGCTGTATTAAACACGAGAGTGGGAAACAAGAATGAGGATTAACAGTTAGATATCTTACTCAAAGGTAGTTTAACCCAGTGGTCTTGTCAAAATCAGTGGGCTTTTAAAACTTCTTTGGGGATATTTGCCCACGACCAATAAAGCATAAGGATGGCGTTAGTGCTTTGGGGCCTGCCTGGACTGTATGTTGTCTTATGGCCAATGGTGGCCATAAGAAGACCTGTGGATGAGCAAAAGGAGGGCAAGCATATGTGATACCTCCATTTACCGCCTCAGCTCTGACTAGCTTCATCTTGGAGGATTTCCTGAGTCTTAGGAGATTTATCTTTTTAATAACCCCACATAGATTACAGATCTCTCTTTCCAGTATTTATCCAGGCTCTCCTTGAGTCCATAATATCTTCTGGTGTCTCCAGTCATTTTGGCAAGGAGTTCACTGCCTCCCATTGCATGAAGATCCCCTCCTGTTGTTTTGAGTCTGACTGCAAGAGCTTCATCTGATGGGTACTAGTCCTTGTACTGGTAGAGACAGCAGTCAGTCCATGCTGTTGGTCCTATCCACGCCAGTCATGATTTTATAGGTGTCTATTATGTCCCTCCTAATTTTTGTCTTTGCCAGGTTGAAAAGTCGCAACCTACTCAATTAGTCCTCATTGGATGTGGCATTGTTGTCAACTTTCTCTAATCCAGTATATCCTTAATGAGATGAGGTATCAAATTCTCCTTGAATTTAAATTAGATTTAAACCACTTAGGTTCATTAGACTCATTTGAAAATCCCATCCCCAAATCCCACGATTGCTACCTGATTCAGTGCTCGCCACACGGGTATTGATACACCTAGACACATGGTAAGATGTTAAGAAGGCTGGAGAAGATGCCTTTCAGTGAGACCTTAAAGAGCTAAGACTACTCAGCTTGTGCAAAAAAAGATGTTTCAGAGGAGTGTGGGTACCTGTCCAATGGGAAGAAGCTGGCTGCTCATTTCACAGGGGAAAGCCTACGGAGGTCTGGTGGTTCAAACTGAGGTCAGCAAGTTCAAAACAAAGTCGGGCGTTGTTGGTATTGGCAGCGATTAACGTCTTGAACACCACATTGAGGAAAGGAAAACCAGCTATTGGTCAGTGCCCAGAAGAAACACAGTGGCCTGTGACTGAGAAGGAGCTGGCCCCATAAGTGACCTGAGCTGTCCCTTCCCGTCCCTGTCTGCACCAGCCAGCGCAGTGCCACGCCGGTGCCACCGGTGCAAGCCGACACAACGCTGCCTCATGTGGGTCATGCAGTCCCCCAGCCCACTGGCCAGGCTCAGGACACCTCCTCTCCCTGCCCACTGCTGGTGTTGACACATCAAAACGTACATGCTGAGCAACCAAAGGTGCTGAAACTCTCTTGAGGCTCAGTGGGAGAAACAGGTGCCTTCTCCGTGGGCAGCAGCATCTGCGCTCGCTCTGCCATGCTGACAGAGAGGGACAGTGTGCTGCAGGGCTGTGTGTGGACTTCCATTCCTCTGCAGACCCTGCATGGCCACATCTACTGGGACTGGTAATTCAGAGATGTTCCTGAAGCAATCCCACCCCTGAGACCATAGGTGGCTTTTGGGGGTGGCTTTTGCAGGTTAGCCAAGTGGGTAAAGCAATAGACTGCAAACTTGAAGACCTGCACAAATGCAGAGGAGCTGCTCTCAACCTGCCTCGACTGGAGACAACTCAGTGAACTTTGTTTTCCTGAACAGAAGGAAAAGGCAGTAATTCTCAGGCCAAAGGGATCAGATCCGCATCCTCCACATCCCAGGAGTGCATTCTAATTGCCAGCTAAAATTAAATTAGATATAAATCACTAGGTTTCCTTAGGTCCCTTTTCAGATTGGTTAAATTTTCCTCGCTCCAGCTGGAGCCCTGTGCTCTGCAGCCCTCGGTGCAAGCACTCCAGAGGATGCAGCAGTATAAATGTGCAAGAGAGGCAATTCCATGGCTGATGAGATGATAGCTAGCAGCGTAAAGCCCTGAGCTGTGGTTCCCTCTCCTTGTTTTTAGCCAACGATGAAAAAACGAAAACTGCATCCTGAATTTGGGAAGCAGGGTCCAGACCTGAGGTTTGTCCTGCCAAAGCCCTGCTCAGCGCTTCTGTGGCCCACAGGAGCTCACAGCCATGGTTCTGGATGCAAAGGACATTTGCTTTGTGCTTTGTTTTGACTGTACTGCTGTCGCTGCGTGCTTAGCGTTATTCAAACAGGCATAAAAAAGCAGGGATTTGGGCAGAGTTTAGGGACTTTATTTCAGCTCTGAACCACCACAGAGCTCAGCCAGGATCTGGGTGCTTATTTCTTGTAGGAGGGTCCTTTACTGTATTTCTGTGTGCCTAGGAGTTCGGACGTGTGGCAAGCTCAAAAATTTGCATGCGTCCAGGGTGGGGACTGCTGGAATAAGGGGCTTCTGACCCGTCCCCTCGGATTTTAGCCCTGAGAGATGCATGCCTGGACTTTGCCTTAGGCATTCATACCCACAGCCAGTTCTCAGGGGAGATGAGGGGTTTGCTACTGATTCAGCGAAGTCTAGATATGACTACAGTGCCGTCATTAAGCGTCTGCCATGTCTTCCTCCCTGTAGCAATTTGCTCAGCAAAGTGACACACATCCGAATACAAGCACTGATTTCCTGCACGTGTGGTCTAAGAAGGTTTAAATTGCGCTTAAACTGTATTTAATCCGCCGTAAGGATTTCCTTCTTACCACGCGGTTACATGCTTTTTGTAACTGTCTTTTAAAGGATTGGTGTAAAAGTGCTTCAACAATGAAATCACTTTATAACGAAAGCTGCAACAGACCTTTCAGTCTGTGGGACTTACAAGAAGCAGAATGTATTTCAGCAATAAATTATTCTGTATTATACCAAGGCAACAAATAACAAAAATGGCCCAATTATGACTTGCATAATATTTCATAACAAGCAATTTAAACCAAACCAAATGTAGGGCTGTTAGCTCAATATTTGGTTCTGAAATCTCAGGCCAGCTTCAGAAGAAATGAATAAACAATTTCTATTAGCTGGATCTAACTTATAAAGCAGCTAGCAAGAACCAATTTTGAAGAAAAGAGATAAAATCATTTAATCTGAAGATTATTTAAAATCACTTGTGACAATCACAGAGAAGCATTCCATAGCTCTGAGGTATCAGGCTTGCTTTTTCATTGAAATACTCCAGATTTGCTGGACTTAATTATTTACTTGAACTCGTTGTAGTTCAAAAGTGTTTGAATACTTTTCCTGGAAAAACAATCTCAAAATATTAAGTTCTGTTGGAGAGATGAGTCTCTCTCTTCTTTTTAAATATTTGCACCCATGATCTTATTTATCAAGTGTACCATCTTGCCAGCACTTTATGGAGTAAGTTTTGATTGAATCATTATCTTATTTAACTATTAATCACAATATCCAAACCAGCCAAACATACCTAAAGTAACTTTTTTTTCCAAAATGTGTAAGATGTTTTTGCAGAAGTCGTATGAGAGCCTGCATAATTTAGGCTCAGAAGTGATCAGCTCAGCTTAGAAAATTAAATGTAGGCTTCCAGCTTGTTTTGGTTTATCCTTAGATACCTCCACATGAGTAATCACCTCATCTACAAGCAAAAGTATGCTTGTGTTAAGATCGCTGTGTGTGCTGCAGTCTGTTGGGGTTATGTCAGTAAATGAGCACAGACTCATCTCCCGTGCTGCTGTACTTCCCCGCCTATGAATAAGGTGATCTGTGTATCTCTGTGTTACAGGTTTTCATCAATGGCATTACTCTAAAGCTTAGATATAAATATTATCTATATTTTTTTTTAGTATTTCAATGTATGCTTTTATATGTATGTAGATATATATGCATGTAAATATCAACATTATTGTTATTATTCTCCTTTAAGTTGTTCAGGTTGGATTTCCTTGCCTTGGGAAACAAGATGGGGTGGCTGCATTTGAGGTGAATGTGATCATAATGAATTCAGAAGGCAATATTATACTCCAGACCCCTCAGAACGCCATCTTCTTTAAAACCTGTCAGCAAGGTAATGCTAAAGAGAGGACATGCTGAAATACCTGGTCACTTAACTTTCTGATGTTTCATTCAGGGTAGTGACTAAAGAAGATGGAAATGTGTGGCAATGATGGTGAATGCCAGGCTGTTATGGCTCTGTCTGTGGATTTGCTGTATATTTATCAGATGTTTACTAACCTTATACTTACTGTCAGCTACGTCTCACTTAGCAGACTGTGAGGAGACATTTCTCCTCCTGTTCATAGCTCATCACGTCAAGGACACTAATAGAAATGTATTGTGTGAGAAGCACCTGTTAGCAAATGATTTGAGGTGCTTGGAGGAGAGCTAGTCCTGGGAAAACAAGTTGGGGCTAACATTTCCAGAAGTGGCACATAATTTGGAGAACTGAACCTCAAGGGAGACCCTGGCTTCAGTTAATACTGTTTGGTGCCTTAGTTCAACAGTTCCTTAAATCTCAACTTGCACATGCAAACCAAATGCAAAAATCCTAAATCAGAACATTTTTTTTTTCATAAAATTTTACCTTCTCTGGATCTCAGATGGCAACCTCTTGGTTTTGGATACAGGTAAGGGTGTGGAAGCTGGTCCTCAATGCTTGCAGTCATCAAGCAGTAAAAACACACAGGATGTGCTGGTAAAAGAAGGGCAGCATGAAGTTATTGCAAAGTTTACTTGGAAAGAAGGGAACCTGTTTAATCAACCAATCTATGAACCATAAACACTATGTAATAAGACTTTCTGGATTGATTTGATACACTACAAACAACTACAATTATCATTTTGAACCGAGGGTGTGGAAATTGAAAAATCAGTATCTCAGATAAGGCAGTTATCCCATGTCGTGTGCAATTGTATCAATTAACCCATGACAGGGCTGGGTTACAAAGAGTAAGATTTTTATTCTTCTCCTATTAAATTTCCATTCCCAGCCCCGCACTTTCTTCTCTGGGCTCTTTTCTCTGAGCTAATGGGTGGCAGCGTGGCTTCAAAGAGCAAGCAGCAGGAGCAGGAGCTGTTTATTCTTTGAAACCTCACTACACCGAAATAGCAAAGCTGCTTGTCTCCTTTGAAGCCTTGCTGCTGCCAATTAACCTAGATAAAGTGGAGGAGGGGGAGAAGTGGGGAGAGAAACAGGAAGGAGCATGGGGGCTTAATGGAAGTAAAATCAATCAGATCTCACATACAAAGTTGGGTGTCTGATGTAAATACAACACAAAACATTTGCTATCCTTGTATTTTCAGTTCAGTTGAAAGATACTGAACTTAATGAACTTTGAAAATAGTGTTGGGGTAATCTAATAGGGAAAGCAGAGTTACAGGTCTGTATTGTGGAAAAACGTGGCTTAAACTGAGAGAACTCCAAACTGAATTTAGTAGTAGCACTCATCCAAGTTGTCGTTTCTCTACTCTTAGTTGTTGTTGTTGTTACTATTTTGATGTGAAATATAATATTTAACAATTTAGCAGTATCGCATCATATGGCCTCTCAGGAAAGCTGGGGGTGATTATTGTCCCAGTCCTTTGCTCCTGGTGCCAGCTGAGAGAGGCAAGGACAATTTCCTAAACTCTAGAGGTGGGCAGAGGAGCAGTTTTCTCACCTCGTCTCTTCCAGCATGTACTGGGGTAACTCCCACTCCTGCCCTCTACCCAGTGAGGTGGACACCTCAGTGTTTTAGGACAGATGCTGAAAAGGATGAGAATGTCCTTACCAGCTGGTGTTAGCATAAGGATGAGTTTCCTTCCTCTGAAAGACATAATTCGTGACGAGGAGCTCTGATTCCTCCTGCGGGGGCCCTGGTCACTGTTTCCAGTCATTCTTGGCCATCCAGAAAGGCCCCCACCAGAGGAAGCGAAGGGAGAGAGGGAGCAATTTTGTGGAAGAGGAGAGGTTTTCTTGTGGCTAAGAGGTGGCCACGCAAACAATTATGTTTTCCTATTTTTCTGTTTGAAATGGTATGTATTTAAGCATGCATTTTCTGTGATGAATAGCAGCTCTGCATTTGTGTACAAAGAAAGAAACATTTCCAGAAAGTGTCCTTGAGTACAGTGTTGGAACACAGTAACACCAAAAAGCCTGGACTGCTATTACTACTGCTGCAAACAGCTTTACTTTCAAAGCAACGCTTTTTGCTTCATGTATCTATGGCCTTGGATAGAAGAGCATTTTAAAATGAGATCTTTCTTCCTCTCTCTTTCCTGTTTTTTTGGCAGTTGTACAGAATATCCAGCTACCTGACCAAGTACATCAAATTTTCTTTCCTTTTGTTTTGTCTCGGAGTTACTCTTCATGTCCCACTGAATAGAAAGCTATTACATGAGTGCAGCAGAATACTGCTCATATTTATAGCAGCAATGATTTCCTGTGGCTCTAATCAGCTATTAGATAAATTTTCAAAACCAAGAAGTTTATTTGTGTATGAGTCTAACTAACAGATATGTCACTTGACTCAAATATTAGAAGAAGAGAGAATCATTTGATTTTTAAAAGTCCAGGATTATGTTTTCCTCTGTATTAATAGGACTTACAGTTTAAAGAATCTCTGTGGATAGCAAAAATGTCTCGGGCAACCTGACCCTCTTGATTTTATAGACATCCTGCTACTCCTCGCCACTTTAAACGAGTGCATCTTAAAGGCTATAGCTGCTTCAGTTTGAACTCAGGTATTATTCAGTTGGGAACCAGTGTGAATCCATGGTACATCTTTACAGCCTAGGGACGGTAGGTGCCAGGACTTCCCTATGGGGCAATGGAAAAGAGGTAAGGATGCTGTTGGCAGGTGTTGTCAGTCACGTATGTTTGCAGCACTGTAACACTAAAGGAAAAAAAAATAAAGACATGAGGCCAACATTGCAGCCAATTGCTGTCTAATAGATGGCCTATGAGTTTGGGTTGGGACATATCGATCTACCTCAGGTCTTGAACCTTGTCACTTGGAGTGTCATCCAGCATAGCATCAAGATGGGAAGGTCATGTCTACTCTGCTAAAGTTGCCCTGTGGCCCTGGTACCGCTGATCACAAGTGATGTTCACTTTTTCTCATGGGAGTAGGCAGCCTCTCCTGCCTGCTGCCTTCTCTGTGAGGGATCTAGGAAGGTATTTTTGAGCCATTGTTTTTCTACCCAGCAGTCATGTTTTCACGGGGTTCCATAGGATTCAATTTGTTTTGCCTCTTGTTTGATGGACGCTGGTGTTTTGAGGACGGCGATGGTGCCCAGAGGTACCATCCTTGCATAGCGCAGCCAGTGTTGCCAAATGCTTTAACCGGTGTTTGATCAATAGTTGAGATGTGAATGAGTTGGATGATGATATAGGACCACTGTGCAGGAGTGCTTTCATCTTCCTTTCTCACATTCTTTCATCTAGCCTTGAAGCTGACTCTGTCATTTGAATACAGATTTCGTCACTTTGTCACCTCAGAAGTAACAGCTGTAGTAATTAATTCAATGCAAGTTGTAGTGCAGTCTAATTGTGGCTGCAGAAATTGAAACTGGTCCTGCGTTCTAAGGGCAGGTCTAACCAGCGATGCAAGTCTGGCATCGGGTGCCTGCTCGTTTCTGCACAGAGGAGAAAGTGTTGGATTGTGCAGAGCATCCACACTGCTCATGCACTTACAGAACAGCAGAGCAATGGAAATGAACAGTCAGTCAACAAGTACATCGTGCATTTGTCTGAATGTGTGATGAAACCTCTACTTGTAGACTAACAAAAAAGTAACTAATTTCTCTTGAGGAGGTCTTAGCTGAACTTCCATTTCTGTCAGCATTTGCCTGTCTGTCAGCAAATATTTTTACTGTTGTGTCAAAGAAATATATCGATCCTACCAAAAGTTGGCTGACAGCTGAGGTATGTAATATCCAATTAAGATTGTCGTTATATTTTATGAAGCGGAGTGTCCAGGAGGATGCAGAAACGGAGGATTTTGCAACGAAAGACATGTCTGTGAATGTCCAGATGGATTTTATGGGCCTCACTGTGAGAAAGGTAATTTTTAAATTTTTTTTCAACTGTTGTCTTTACCATAATTTCAACAAAACTGTGGCTACTGCACTGTAGCCTCTCCTAAAAGAATGACCTATTCTGAAGATTTCCTATAGTTCGAGTCCACACATGTAAGAGAATTAGTATCATCATCCATGGTCTAATGGAAACATTAATTGCTTACAAGAAAGAAGTTTTCTCTCTAAGAGATTGCTTTTAGCAAAAACGGTCAAAATAGTTGTGATCCTTAATGACAGGGAATCCATCTGGCAAAAAGATTACATAAAATTCTTCTGCTAATGAGGATTACCTGGGAAACAAAGCACAGGACGTTTGTTGTTCAGCATTTTTTTATTTGGAGATAATATCTAATTCGGAGATAAGATCTAATTTGAAGGCAGGCTGACAATGAAGATAGGAAGATGAAGGAAAGAGCGTCCTTTTCCTTTCCATTAGTGATTAATAGCCCCAAATGACATTTCCAGGAGTCAGAGACCAAGAAATTGAGTGACTTGGCAAGGGAACAAGCTCTTCTTCCTGTCTCTTCCTTCACGTCCCCCAGTGACAGAGCCTCTCTGGGGTGACTTGAGATGGAGCAAACCATCTCCATGGGCATCCTATTCCAATGACATCCTTCACTGAGCTCCCAGGCCCTCTGGCTACCTCCAAAATATTAAGTACAAAGGATGAGTTCTCTGGCCTGCTGGCCAACTAGGATGGTGCAGTTTGCATGCATACATTTAATAAACTCTCTTACCCTCCAAAAAAAAACACCCTCCAAACTCTCTACTCGGAGGAGCCCATGGCCACTGGTCACCCCGGGGCCATGCCCGCGAGAGTTTGCTAGTTGTCGAGGGACAAAGCTATGCCAGGAATGGCACCAACTATTTCACAAGATGGATGATCCTGTGCCCCTACTTGACCCCATGGCTGGATGCTGTTTAATTCAGCAGAAAGGACCCAGCCTTGTTCCAATGTACCAATTGTGGGCAATCATGAAATGAAGCACTGTCACCTAATGTGCCTCCCTGGAAAAGCCTTGTGAGGTGGCCACAACTGCAGAGAAGCTGTGGGAGAGCACAGGGCCTCTGGAGAATGTTGATGGGCAGCATGCAGGACAGTTTGGCCACCAAACCAGGCCACGCGACAGGCTCCCCTAGCCTAAATTAGGTATCCGTGATTACACTCAGGTATGCAGAGGGAGAAGGGGCCGTTCAATGTAAAGCCTGCCTGGGAACGCCGCTGAAATGCTGACACCTCTGAGCGCAGCCCCTAAAGAGACAGTGCGGTCTGCACAGCTGAGGCACCAGCTGCAGCACCAGAGTCCAGTTATAGAGGGGGGGGGGACACATCAAATATCCAGAGGGTGTACGTGGGCACTTTGCTCTCCCCAGTTTGGAATTAAACTGTACAAGAGGCAATCTCTGCATACATACAGAACCAGATTTGAACATAATTTAATCTTCACCTTTTTAGCAACGCTGTATGCAAATTGCCAGATAACAAAAAAAGAGATGTAATTGATTTAACCCACTTACAAAGATGCTTTACAAAGGTGACTTGTTACATTCAGCAGAAGGAAAAGTAGCTTAGGGAGACAATGTGCAGTGTATTCAAATAGACAGTTGTTACCACACCAGCGATGCTTTTTCTGTTCTCCCTGCTCCTCAGCGCTGTGTGCTCCTCGCTGCATGAACGGTGGGCTCTGCATTACACCCGGCCTCTGCATCTGCCCCCCGGGGTTCTACGGCATCAACTGTGACAAAGGTAACTGCCATCTAACCCCCCCCCTGCTCCCGGGCTCCAAATCCATCAACATCTCTTTATTCCCCTGTGTTAGTTTCCCTCTAGGAGTGGATTTTGGAAAGGCAGGCAAGTGATGAATTACTTAAGTTTTAAAAGATGTTGTTTTGTGATTCTTCACATAGATGCTTTAGCATAACCTGGGAGCTGCTGGAAGTGCTTTCACAGCTGGATGTGCCAGCATCCATATCCACTAGCTCAGTGAAGGGTAATTTAGATAATCTTTTTAGTTGATCCATTGAAAGCTGTGGGACCTTCCACAAAATTCTCTTATATTTCTGACCTAGGAAAAAAAATGATCGCTATTTGAACTCTAGTTTCCTGCAGTAAAATTAGTTTTACTAATTAGCTAGTCCATTAATTTGCTGCATCTGGACACATGAAGAAATAAGCAGTCTATTCATTTTTGTTGGTGCATTATGGCTCAGGAAGAGTAAAAAGGAACAATCAGTTGTTTAGAACAGTAATTTGGAACAGTTCAAGCCACCACATATTAAAAAACAACTTTCCTGCAGAAATATCACTGATCTGCTCATGGCAGAGAAGATTACAGGACATCACATTGTATTTATTGTTACAGAACTGTGTGAAGTAATGACTAAATGCAAAAGGTCCTTGTGGACTTCCCAGCAAAATAATGGGAACCTTCCTAGGCCTGTAGGGATGCTTGCACGGACTGTTGTAGTCGAGGTCCTTCTGATTTGTATCTAGTCGTTGATGAGACCTTTACTGTATTTAAAAAATGTTTCCAAAGTGCACTGTCATGAAATGCTCCATGTCTTGAAGGATATTGAACTGTAAGATTAATGTGAATCTCAGCTGTTTGGTGAAAAGTCACCTCTAATACAATCTAAGTAATTTGGCAGGTGAGAGACACGGCATTTGCATCTATGTCACCACACAGCAAAAATTTATAAAGGTTTCTTTCTAGTTAAACCCCAAATCTCCCAAGGCATTAATTAAGAACTGTAGTGAAGTATCCTCTTGTAGAAGTAACTCCCAGTCCTAGATTGTGCACCTTTTACCAGACACCAGCAGTTTCAACAGCAATAGTGACTTGATCCTTCAACGAGCTTTACATGTGAGGATTGATAAAAATGTAACACAATCTGTCCTTGGGGATCTCATTGCTGTATTGTTCACTTGTCTCTTTTTATATTGACTTGTGTGTGCGCCCGTGCAAAGTATTCTGTTGGAAAAAAAACCCATGTTTCAGTCTTCCTTTGTTAACCAGATGAAAAGATGTTAATGCAACTTTTTTAAACCTACTCAATGTTTATGTGTGATGAGCAGCAGAAAATATTAAGGACAAGTCAGACTGAGTTTATATTAGTGGCTTTGTTCATTCCTGGTTTATTTGTTTCAGCAAACTGTACAACAACCTGTTTCAATGGAGGAACATGTTTCTATCTGGGAAAATGCATTTGTCCTTCGGGCTATGAAGGAGACCAGTGTGAAATTAGTGAGTAGCATCTCTGTGTGCTTGCTTTGACTTACATCAACTTGTTCTAGTGTCGATGTCTGAATGATGAAGTGCTACCTGCCTCTGCTGGGCTGACAGCAAGGGTCTCACATGGCAGGCTGGGGCCCTCAGCATTAGATGCCTCCTTGACTCCAAATACATTTCTTACTGAGAAGTTTGACGCAATCCTAGACCATCTTGTCTCCTACCTAGTTTTGTTTTTTCTGGTAACTGGGCTTAGTGCAACCCTCAAGCCATAAGTACGCAAGCAGTACTTTGTGGCAGATAGATGTGCTGCTGTACCAAGCCCATGTGGAGCAGCTATTTTCAAACGTTACGGCAATTTGCACTTGGGCGCAGCAGATTAGGTTTGAGCCCGCATCTTTGAAAGGGCTACTATAAGCTGGGAACGGAAGGGTTTGGGGCAAAGGGAGGATTGAGCCGTAAGAGCTGAGAACTTTCCCTTCATGTATTAAGTTGCGTTCACATGGTAACTTGAAAATCCATGTCGCAAACATCAAAAGACTTGCCATTTTCAGAAGTTTAGCATCAAAGCAATTGAAAATATTTTAGCTCATGGTTGATCTAAGTGTGCTGTGTAAAGCTGGGGGTGGAGATATGGCCAGGCTGGAACAGACCTGGGAGGTCAGCTGTCAAGCATTTGATCTCACTAAAAGAAGAGTTTTCTCACAGCTGTGTTAAATTGGATTAATTCTATAGTTCCCCACACTTGAACAGAGTATGAGCATTTCAGTTTTGAGAATGTACACCCAGGTCGTTCTTTCTGGACTTAAAGCTTCTAACAGGGTGCTGTGCGAGGAGCTTCCCCTGCTGTAAATAATCTCACTGACATTCCCCAGTGCCTTCACAGGAGCGTGGAGAGCACAATTTGGTCTGGAATACATAAGAGCTGATTTCTTAATATGCATCAGTAGAGACAGGCTCTTCTCATAGTTGTGATATTTGTATTATCAAATATTTTGGAAACACAGGGAAATAAACTCCAACATGGTGTCAGCCAGTATAGAATAATAAATGAATTACTGTGCCAAGGAAGAACATAGATACTGTAAGACCTGGGTTTTGCTCAGTATTTATGTGCAGATAAACAGTAGATGTATGTAAATGTTTCACCATATCTATACACATTACAAGGCATTTTGCAACTCCTTTTTACCTAATCAAAACTGGAGCCAAACAGAAGCAGTAAAGATTTATTGTTATTAAATTAATAAATATTGGCCTTTGATATAAAGTCACATCAGGTCCTTTGATATAAATTCACATCAGATGTCAGCGAGAGCAGTGTGGGTTTCCACTGAATTTACCTTTGCTTACATCAAGTTCAGATTTGACACTCTGCCAGAATCTCATTTCTTTCTTCAGTCCCCAAGAAGTCAACTGCTGACACTTCTCCAATGAGGCACTTTGGTTCAAAGTTTGAGAAACATTTATTCTATGTCAGTGGTGGTTTTCTGAGGAAAATTCTTAGAACTGGTATTACAGCACGTATAATTAAGGGTGCTGCACTTAAGGGTGCTGCACAGGGGCTTTTAAGCTCATTGTTGTCCACTGCTACTTGGGATGGGTACAAATGACTTTGGCTTCTTGCAAAGGCTTACCTGTGCAACTCAAATTAAATAAATTAAAATACAGGCAGTAAACTAGTTTCTGTACAAAAGAAAGAAAAAAGTGAGGATCAGAGTAGACTAAGAGCTAAACTGGGAATACGTTGATGAGAGCGAGGAAAGCTATGCACTTGCCTTGGCTTTTGTAAAGCTGGCACAGCAATTGTTAGACCGTGATTGATGACTGCTGCCACCTCTGGGCAGTGCACCAGTACCAGCACAACAGTGGAAGACTGCAAGAAATGCTAGATGAGGCTTAGAAACGCCAGAGGAGAAACACAACTCAGTCTCTTTTCTTAGATCCAGGGCTAGCTACGTTCAGTCATGGGGGTCTTGAAATAACAAGGGGAGAAAACCTTTCAACGGGCAGAAAGCCATCTTCTGAAAGCTGCAAAGTTCTTATTTTGGTTTGGTTTGTTGTTTTTTTTAATATTGCTTAAACACTTTGAGTGCTTGTCTAATAGTTGCATCACTCTCTAAGACTCCTGGGAAATGTACTGGACCCAGTCTACTATACTAACAAGTATTCACAATCTTCCAGATTTTTTCTAGCTATAGTTATGCATTGTCTCTAATTAGTGTTTCAGTTTGAGTCCAGAGAGTTTTATTTTGTTTTGGATTCCTCCCCCATTTTTCACCAATTGTTTTGTTGCTTTTTCCGTTTCTTAGTCAATCCCAGAGAGAGTTATTACTCTTTCCTTCATTCTGTGAAAATATCTTAGTCCAAAGTTAATTGAGCTGTGCTGAGCCAAATGCTCGCCTAATGCAACTCGGTGGAAGTTGCTATCACACCCTTTGACCCATATTCTCCAAATTTACTTCAAGAACTAAGAAAATTCCTGGTTTTCCTGATCATTGCTCCTTTGGGTCATTAATTATTTGGGATCCGAATGCTTGCAAATTAGCATACCTAAATGTTCCCTCTCCAGAGGCTCCTGTGGGGAAATTGTGCTTTTGCGGAAACTCTCCTTAGCATATTTGTTGCATCAGCTGGTTGTGAAGCTTGTTTCAGGGCTATTAAAATAATTAAGTGCATTAGGAACAAATGTTTCTTTTATATCGACAATACACACATGCATCGCAGAAGTCTGCCGGGAGCGAGAGCTGAGCAAGTGCTACCTGGGGTGTTGAGCTCCCGAGGGGGCAGGCTGCGATCATGAGATGAGTGCAATTGCTGAGGTTTTCAGCGCAGCAAGCCAGTGTTGATGTTTAAAATATCATGTGCAGGCCTCAGTTGACATTGTTGGGTTTTTTTTTAAAAAAAAAGGAAAGGAAAGGAAGCAGTTTGCTGCCCTAGGGTCTAGTTTTTGTTTGCTCAAAGATTCAAGTGAATATTAGTCATAAATCTAGGAAGGTCTTGGTTTTCTCTGTGTTGAAGAATCCAGAAAGTGTTGTGGGATTAGAAAAGATGAAAAAAGGTTTTGGATGGCAGTGAGAAAAGATGCATTGGTACATATGGCCACTGAGGAGGCTGAGTGTGTAGTTCCTGATGGCCCCAGAGTGCCCAGGGATGTGGCAGTGAGCGTCCCTTGGCTTGGGGGTGACCCAGCTTGTGGGTGCTGTGCTCACACTTCTTAGAGACAAGTGAAGATTTAATTAGTTCAATAATGCAGACATTCTAAGAAGGGATTGACAATCTGGTGGTGGGAGACTTGACGTTAAGTTTGAGGAAGTCCCTTGGTGTGAGTCAGGTCCCGCAGAAACTTGAGTGTGGGATGTCCTCCACCAACGTGGATCTCCTCCCTCCCAGGCGAGCCAGAGCCAAACAGCACTGTCAGACCCAGCCTCTTCCTTTGGTGAAGCGTGAACGTCAAGGAAAGTAATTTCCAGACCAAAAGCCTTGAAAAATGTGTGCCAGTTCTAATTACTGTTACCAAAGATGCTCGCTTCTTCGCAAACAGGGAAGAAGGGCATGCTTTTTTAATGTGCCTTTAGTTTCTGAGCTGTGGTGTGGAACAGCCCTCATTGCACCACCCTCAACATTGTGGTGCTCCACAGGCACAAGCTGACAGGTCCAGCCAATCTCGTTATTCTCTGCAAGTAGCCACTGTACCTGCCAGTTCCTGAGCATCCTATTGCTTAAAATGTCTCTCAGATGCCACCAGGTTTTCTTCTGCTTATGCCCGCTGGGTATGGATGCCACTCTTTGCAAACACAAAGTCTGGACACTGTTGCCTCCCCCATGAAGGGTGAGGAGAGCAGGAGGCAATACTGACCGGTGGCATAGGGGACTCTGCGGAGCCCGAGTGGCACAACTCTAGGCAAGAGCTGTATGGACACATGGGCTTCAGCCAGGTGAAATTATTGTCATATTTTCAAAGCAGAAGAACGCATATAAACTGGAAGCACAGTCTTGCAGCAGAATCTTCTTGATGGATCCATAGTGCACACTCTTACACCAGCATCCAATGAGGTTTTTGGGCACAAGGCAGGCTTCTCAGATGCTTGTCTCCAGTAGGTGCAGGGGACTGAGACCATTGTTTCCGTGTTTTCGATTTCTAGGTAAATGCCATCAGCCCTGTCGAAATGGAGGCAAATGTACTGGTAAGAATAAATGCAAGTGCTCCAAAGGATACCAGGGAGACCTGTGTTCCAAGCGTAAGTACCAAAGCCCATCAGTCCTTGTTGAAGAAGCATCAAGCTGGCTGTACAGTATCTTTTCACACAATGTCAGCACTAATTGTTTGTTGTCAAAGTATTTCAGGTTAATTTACTTTCTCAACATACATCATGTGCCAGACTTAAGGGAATTATGAAACCAGAAATGTTTTTTCACAAAAGTCTCCCCACAGCCTCTTCTGTTCTCTGAATTTCTATGAAACAGCAATGTGTCGGCTGAGTAATACCACTTTAGTAATAGAGAAATGCTTAATGAAACGTCAATACACTGAAACATTAAAATCCAACGGGACCACTTTGTGAGAGGGATGCTGGGGGCATCCCTCCTTCTCCTGCCGGTTCTGGTGTAGGCTCAGCTCTGCTGTTCCATCTGCTTCTCTCTGCCAGAGACTGAGCCAGAGCTGGCTGGGGAATTGGGGGGTGAAATGTTTCGGGGCTTTGCACACATTCAGTGCAAAGTCACAGATTTACTGTGAGAGCCACAGCCCATGCCAGGACCACGCCATCTCGAGAAAAAAATAGGGAAAGCAAATATGCAGCTCTGACTCTGGATGAAATGTCAAGAGGTCAGGCACATGTGCTCGCTTTCTTACAGCTGTCTGCGAACCCGGCTGTGGCCCGTACGGCATCTGTGCTGAGCCCAACAAGTGCCAGTGCAAAGAAGGCTGGCACGGGAGACACTGCAATAAAAGTAAGTGAGAAACAAGCCCTGAGAGACTGTATCGGGGGTCTTACGTGTCCTATGCCATGCAGAAATGACTGCTTCAAGAGCCTTTCCAGCATCATTAATGATACCACAATCCATTTTTTCTAATCTTTAATACAAAAAATAAAGTGGAAATTTTCAATAATCCATAATTTTAACTACTTTAAAAAAACTCAGAATCATTTAAAAGTGTTTTACCAAGATCACCCTTGTATTAAAAATTCAAGAATCTGATATCAACCAGATTTCTAGATGACCTCATGTGTCTTCCACCCATGGTATGGGAGGGATCTAAAATCCTTCAGTACTCCTCAGTAGTGTCAGCTGGCTTTAAATTGTTGGGTAGGCATTTTTAGAAATAAAATTTGGTCAGATTTTAAAGCTGATTAAAACTTAGAAAAAAATGAAATGTCCTTTAGAAACTTTGGGGAAAACTTGAAGAATTATGCAAGATCTATGCTTACCTACTTCAAAGTTTCCCTTCCCCACCCATCCACCACACACCACGAAAGATATCATTCCAAAGCAAAGTTCAAGTCCTTAAAATGAATTTCTGTTTTGCTTATTGACCCATTTGACACCCAGTGAGGCAACTGTTCATTTCACTGGATTTAAATTAGTGCTGTAAAATTATTTGAAAGGCAATTGGCTACATCCAGTAAGAATTTCAGATTTAATTTTATATTTCATGTGCAATACTGCTGTAACAGCAGATCTTCAAGAGATATTCTGTCCATTCTCCTATGAAGTATTAATGTTTATCTTAAACACTGTTAGCTAATGATTTCCATTTAATGTTTTAAGTGTCAATAATAAAAAAAGGTTAAAAATATTTGCAGCTATAAAACCCACAAATTAGCCATAAGAAATGTAAATCTTACATTGCAGCATCAACTGAATAATCATTTTTATTAAATGTTGTTGATGCCTGTCATTTGTATCCCATTAACATGTATTAGAATAAATACAGTTGTTTCATTAAAAGATTAGTGTTGTTTGACTAAAATGGATTACGCTGTGAAAAATAGGTTTGGGGAGTCCACCTTTCTGCTGTTGGCTAGTGGACTTGTATTTAAGTATTCAGTATCTGTGTCATTCCCTGATGGATAAATACCATTAATATAAGTTATGGATAGAAAAAAATGGATCTTCTTGTAATACTCCTCGTATAAAGACCTGAGATAGCAAGTGAAAACAATATGTACTATGGATGAACATACCCAAAGAAGTAACTACCTGTACAACAAAACCAAATTTCATAACTGACAGATTATGAGGAGTCAATAGCCACACTTAATGTCAGTTCCAAGGTTTGCCATCCTTAATTACTTGACATTTGGGTACAGTCCTGCTGTGTTTAACACTGCAAAAGTCTTTTTGTATTCAGCAAAGAAACTGAGAATCGGCCATTTGGATAAAATTCACCCCCATTTTAAGTACTCATATAGGGCTTAAGTTGCACATACAAGTCTGCAGGCACTGCGATTCACTCTTTTCAACTAAAATCAAACATCTCCTGATCTTGAGAGGAGATTTATAGTTAATTTGAGAGACTCACTCCATATTCCATCAAATGAATCGCTCCTTGGTAAAGCCGTTTTCTTAAAAAGAAGTGGTTAAAACAATTGAACATGGGACCCAGGTTTTCAAAGTCATTTCCATGAGCTTTAAGTAATGAGATGGGTAAATGAAACTATAAATAATTACAACATAATACTTTGAATTCCGTTTTTATTGTTCATTTTCATTTTCCAGAGCAGAGCAGCTCTGCTAAGCCTGTTTCAGACTGCTCACCCCCCGCCCCACAGGTGTTTATTGTCCTTTCTCCTTGCATTCAGCCATAAACCAAAGCCAAGCTCAGGTAGCTGGCGCAGATTCTCCCCAGGGTGATGCTTACATCCCTCTTTAGAGCCCGTCAACCGGCGTGACCCTCACCCACCGGTGTGGGCTGTGCACGTGCAAACCCGTGGCTGAGTGACAACCTGGGCGCGCTGATGGTCCCCGGGGCTCCCTGGCAAGGCAAGAGCATCTTTCCATCTGGCAGCACCTGGTCCATCCCAAGGGGGCACAGAGAGGGATGAGCAGTTGCGTAAGGCATAGCAAAATCCTTTGTTCAAACTGCGGGGGGAGGGGGGGAGCCTGTTTCCACTTGAAATATTAGCAGTGGATCTCAAGCCCACTTCTGTGGTTTCTTTTCTCTTGAACTGGATAATTTTCCAGGGTACGGAGCCAGCGGTCTGAGCGCCCTGAGGCCAGCAGGCAGCAAGCACAGGCAGCACACGCCTTCGCCAAAAAAGGCTGAGGAGAGGCATGTTCCACCCGAATCCAATTATATCTGGTGAACTCCAACATCTGAAACGGTTCATGTTACACAAAGTTCATAGCCTTCATTAACCTCTCATGGATTGAATGTTAAAACGCTGTTCATTACAGTTAAGATTACTGGCTGGAATTTTATTAGCTTCATTATAAACCACTGAGCTGATATTTACTATTCCTTTTAAGTTTTATAAATACTTCTATAGCATGATTATATAGGCTTCTTCTTTCAGTGCTTTGGATGGTGTTTTGTACTATACTTCAGTTATGTTTAAACTTCCTTTTTTGATTATGTAGCTGCAAATATTTTCCAAAAATTAAGTAACAATATTCAAGCAGAAAACCTCATAGATACTAACCTGAATCATTTCAGTGACTACAGATTTAATTTGCCTAAGACAAAAGAAAGGTGCCTTTTACATTTTTGCTGTTGTGCATTTAGACTTTTCCCTAAGAAAAATAAATAAAATAAATAAGTTACCTAATTTAAAAACCGAATAGCTCAAGACAATGTTGGTTTTGGCCTTACATTTTTGCAAAGTACTGTGTATTAAAAATACACAGCGGTGGTGCCATTTAAGCAACATAAGATATTGTAAACAAAGTAGAACTGTAATGTATGAACTTTCTGCATCGGCTTGAAGCAATATAATATATTGTAAACAAAACAGCTCTTATGTAATAAACTTTTTATACTGACAGTTATGTACAAAATAAAGAAGCTGCTTTAGTTTTTCGAGTACTGCTCTGTGTGGCCTGCTCCGGACTTATCAGCGCTGGGTCGGGATGATGGCTTCTCTAGAGCACCCTCATAAAACAGTAGCGGACATGTATGGAACCGTCTAGGTTGGAAGTGACCTTTAAGATCATCCATTAGCCTAACACTGTCAAAACCACCACTAAACCATGTCCCTAAGCACCATGTCTACAAGTCTTTTAAATACTTCCAGGGATGAGGAAGCCACCACTTCCCTGGGCAGCCTGTTCCAATGTTTGATAACCCTTTCAGGGAACAAATATTTCCGAATAACCAATCTAAACCTCCCTTGGTACAACTTGAGGCCATTTCCTCTTGTCCTATCACTTGTTACTTGGGAGAAAAGACCAACTCCCACCTCGCTACGGCCTCCTGTCAGGTAGTTGTAGAAAGCATTAAGGTCTCCCCTCAGCCTCCTTTTCTCCAGCTAAACAACCCCAGATCCCTCAGCTGCTCCTCATACGCCTTGTGCTCTAGACCCCCCACCAGCTTTGTTGCCCTCCTTTGGACACGCTCCAGCACCTCAGTGTCTTTCTTGTAGTGAGGGTTCCTTTCTTCTTTCTTGTAGTATTGGTTTCTTTGTCTCTGCTTTTAGTCCCACAGCTCTTAAAAATATTTCAGAAGAGCAACTTCTTCTTGTGCTTTTGCAAAGGAGAGAATAGCACTAGAGGGCAGGTGTTTCTCTCCCTATATTTGCCCTCCACCATGTCCTCCACCCCTTCCTCCACTGCCAGCCAGCAGTGCCAAGCTGGTCTGTCCTGTTTGTGGTACCTCCAGTACCCAGGATCTTCTCCTCAGAGCCTCTGTTCAAGCATGTGATAGTCCAGCCCTGGTGATGTTTCCTGTTGAAGGGTGATGCTCCCATGTCACATTGGGTTCAGACTGTATAAGGTTTGGGTGCTGCCTCTTGCGACAGTCAAGGGCCACACAGTTTGTAATGTGTTGTGGCTAGGAAGCAATGAAAATGGTTTCTGCCTACGCTGAAGAACAATATCCACTTCACCCAACGATTACCGACCCTTGCTATATTGCAGTTCTGGGAACCTCATTATCTGGGTGATAAATAAAAAGACACATAAATAACACATAATTTGGGGCATAAAATTAATCATAATGAGTGAGAGGTTTTGAGTTACAAAGAAATAGTTTAGTTTATTAACCTGACCTTGCTGGTCTTATTTAGTCAATGGACCCACAGGCCAAGTAAAAAGACTTGCTTCGGCCAGAGAGAGGCAGGACAGCTCTCCAAGGATCCTTTTTTATGCTTTATGCTTATGACAGCCTCTGCCCTGTCACTTCATGCAGTGGGACTGTAGATGCTGCCCAGCAAGCCTGATCCGACAGCAGAGCAACCCCCATCGCCACGCATGGCTGCAGCCCTCCACAAGTGGCACAGGGAGAAACCAGGCTGGGGAAGGAGGAGCAGGGCCAGGCCGGCCCCTCATTACACCCCAGGCCATAACTAGAAACAGCCCAGACAAGGTGGTTTGGCCGCTTGCCTGATATCCTTCCCTGGGATGGAAGTAAAACAGCTCTGGTTTGCTGAAGAAGGAGCTTTCTAAGCGTGGATGTGTGTAATGGCTATGGCTGGTGGCCACCAAAGTGGTGGTCCCGCAGCCTTCAGGCTCACACCTCCTGTGGGACTCCCAGCATCTCCCCAGCCTCTTAGGGGACTGGGAGGAGCCTGGGGCATGGGGCCCTCGGGTGGCAATGCAGGGCAGGACCTGACCTGCAGGTGCCTCTGTGTATGCTGCATCACTGTGCTATGGGGGATTTTGGAGCAAACCTCAGTCCCCATGGCAGCCCATACTCTTACCTATGTCCTGGCAGCCTGTGGATCTCTCCCCCACACCAAAGCTGCTGTTGATTGTGGTGAAATCAGTTTTCCTTTAAAAAGGATAACCTGCTGTATCTGCGGGCAAGAAGGTAAAATGCCAGCTGCTGGTGTGAGCTGGGCTTTTCCCTCCATCAGGGCCAGCAAAAGTAGCCATGGGGCAGGAAAGGAGCTCAGCCTCTGCCCTGTCACTGCGCTCCTGAAAGCACCCTCTTCGAGTCAAAAGAGGATGGAAAACAGGGAGCCTGAGGCACAGGAGAAGGCACTTGGGCGATGAAAACCCAGGGGAGGTGCTGAGGACGGATGCATTTTTTGAGGTTTTCCTTAAAAGCGATGAAAGGAGGAGATTAATATTAGGCTGAGGTTAAATGCTCTGTATCTCCAGGGATGCCCCGGGAGCTGTTTTTAAACACAGAAGTCACATTTGCTAGCTTTTTGCTCTTTCTGTAACAAAGATTGGCTGAAGCCATTGGTCACGCGCCACAGTAGAAAGTACAGAAGTTTCTTACTTAAAATTCCTCAGATACTTTGGCTGAACTTTTTCTGCTCCTGTCAATTACTTAGAAAGTGCTTCCTTAAAAATAACAAGTGTATTCTTTTATATGGAGTAATTTATTTTACTACTTGTTCCAAAGACACTAAATGCTGCTGCTTTGTTTTCTGAGTTTCCCCACTGACTTTGGGAAAGATCATTAATCATGAGTCGAATATAGTCGGAAGGGATATAAAAGGGAAAAAATATTCCTCAAAGTGCACACTGTAACACAACTTTTTTTCTTAAATAACATCAACTTCCTATGTGCAAATTTTCCATCACTTTGCCTTTAGTGCCAGCGTGAGCACAAATTTTCCTGGGTAGACGCAGTCCCCCATGTCAGAGAAGTTTTAAGTCAAAGTCTGGGAAATCTGACAATGCTAAAACAAGACATTAATTCCTCAGAAAAAGTCCAGTAGAAAGTTGGAAGCAATTTTGCCATTAAAAAATAAACTACAGAATTTATCACACCCTCTCACTAGGCAGGGCATGTGTATGGGGAAAGCACATGTGTGTGCCATAGATAAGAATCAATCAAAGTAACAAGAAAAGTCAAAATACCAATCTATTACAACAGGTCAGACAGAAACTTCCTTCTTAACATTTGGAAAGTTTGTGGGTAGACAGAGAGAGATGCCAAACGTTGCACTTGTGAGCAGTAGCTATGAGATAATCAAAACTGGTAAAAGAATATAAAATGTTAAATCACTATAGCTCTCACCCAAAAATCCCAATTTAAGCCACTGACAAAATTATAGCTTTATAAATTGCTTCTAATAGTGTTTGATAATTTGGATATCTAATATTAACATCCTGCTAAGTCCAGGTGTGCACAACAGTTCAAATGACAAATACATAAGGCACAGAAACAAAGCAGAGATGGAAGCCCTGAGGGCAAACTGCCTTTTTTGCGCTGCTGCCATTAGCAAACTGGTGCACATGTTTGGGGTTTTTTTTTGTAATTTACAGTTTAGGTTAGTATCCCTGTAACTCCAGCTATGCTGCTTGATTTAAAATATATCACTTTTAATGTCTCTTCACGTGCCTTTTTGGGAACTGGAGAGAATTTGGGCCTTTTCTTGTTTATGCTATGCATGAATTAGCAGCATTACTTCGTTACCGCCTGCAAAGCAAGCCCTGCAGCCGTGCCACTGGGGTAGCAGGGACCAGCACCACTGTGCACACCGGTGATGCTCACAGGATGTCTCTGACTGGGTGGCAGCACCGGCTGCTGGGACCCAGCATGGTTTCCCCATGTGGTGCGAATGCATGGTCCAGTTGTTCTTCTTCCAGCTTCAGCCAAATTTCAAGGAGTATTAAGGTAAAAAAAATTATAAAGAAAAAAATTCAAAGCTGTTCCAGATGACTCGCTGCCTGTAAGGTTCAAACTCCAAAACCCAGGCTCAAAGCTTTGGCCAGAGCTAGCGCTATGAGTTCAAACACTGCAGCTTTGTTCCAGATTTGATGCCTTTTCCTCCCGCTCACTTCTCTACATCACCTGTTCTACTGAGTTTGCCCACTGTGGAAAAAATTCCTACTTGCAGATCCTAAGTGGAGATCTGGCAGACTGGGAGCTCCCTGAAATGACCTGAAGTTACACCAGGGTTTCTCCGGTGTCTGTGGCACTTCATCGGGGGGTGTCAAGGCATCCCTCAGAGCCACAGCTTCACGGCAGCTCTGGGTCCTGCAGCCTTTTCAGCTCAAGTCCAGAGAAACTGCATCAGCCAAAAAGTGCTCTCATTCATAACAGGGATTAAATCCTACCAAATCCCACAGGTCTTGCAGTGTGAATATGACTTCACGTTCGGCGAGGTGACGAGGTGCTATAATTAGCCAGGCCATACCCAAACCTTAAGATTAGACCAGCAACACCCTCTCCAGCTCTAAACTGTGCCAGCAGGTTTCGCTCACGTGCCGCTTTAAACGAAAAAGCAGCTGGTTAAAAAAAAATAATAAAAATGTCAAGTGAAATGAGTCCCAGTTGTTGTTGTTGTTTATTTTTTCTTGGAGCTCTCTGATGGGATGGCTGCTGAGCTACTGGCTGGTCATTCCTGCGTGGCTCCCAGCACCCAGCTCCTGCTGGGGCACGGCTAATCGTACGCTCCTCGGTGCCTGGCTGGAGGCAGCTGCCCAGCCTGGCCGTGCACCGTCATCAACACTCAAAAACGATGCAAAGCTGAACGGGGCACAGAACAAATGGGTTAGGAGAATGGCAGGGTTTGGGAAATGCACGCATGCAGGTCTGAGCAGATTTGTTGCTTACCTCTGCGGCTTTCTAAAGTTTGCAACATTCAGACGATATTAATTTGAATGAACCATCAGAATTTAAAGTTAGAAAAAAAAACCACCACTATATTTTTGACTTAGAACAACACATTCTATTATTTATAACAGTTACAGAAATTACATTTTAATCCCTTTCTGCATTACCCATCAGAGGACAGGAACAGTCTTGTTGCACAAATCCTTTCATGGAAATGTGAATTTTTCAGAGGGTTTAGCACACATACCCTGTCTGGCCAAGCCAAAGCTCATAAGCAGTTCAGATGCTTACAAGGGACATCCTGACAACTCCTTTCTAACATTTTCTTTCCTGGTGTATCCGTGGAGGATCTTATGGATGGGGAGGGAGGAGAGGTCAGCCTGTGCTTTAAGCACATATTTTGCAGAAGGGACCTCTCTCCTCCAACCTGATCTGCAGGGAGAAGCTCAAATGTCAGGCACACTTGGTGACCAGCTGCTTCTCAGCACATGTGACCCAAAATGACAGAGAAGCTATGAAATGTGGCACTGGATTCAGTACCTGGCCTTGCTGGTGCTAGCTGGGACAGCCTGGACAGAGGAAGAGGTGAGGCTCTCCACAGGCGGCAGCGAATGGGACCCTGCAGTAACTAAAAAGAGAAACCAAAGAGAAACACCTCTTTAAAAGCTTGCTTTTCTTTACAACCATTTAAATATTTGTCAGGATGTCTAAATCATAGAATCATAGAATGGTTTAGATTGGAAGGGACCTTAAAGATCATCTAGTTCCAACCCCCCAACCATGGCCAGGGATACCTCCCACTAGACCAGGTTGCTCAAAGCCCCATCCAGCCTGGCCTTGAACACTGCCAGGGATGGGGCCTCCACAACTTCCCTGGGCAACCTGTTCCAGTGCCTCACCACCCTCACAATAAATAATGTCTTCCTCATATCTAATCTAAATCTACCCTCTTCCAGTTTAAAACCATTATCCCTTGTCCTTTCACTACACTCCCTGATAAAGAGTCCCTCCCCACCTTTTCTGTAGAACCCCTTTAGGCACTGGAAGGTTGCTATTAGGTGTCCCAGGAGTGTTCTCTTCTCCAGACTGAATAACCCCAAGTCTCTCAGCCCGTCCTCATATGAGAGGTGCTCCAGCCCTCTGATCATCTTCATGGTCCTCCTCTGGACCCGGTCCAACAGGTCCATGCCCTTCTTATGTTGGGGACTCTAGAGCTGGATGCAGTGCTCCAGGTGGGGTCTCACCAGAGCGGAGTAGCAGGGCAGCATCACCCCCCTTGACCCACTGGCCACGCTGCTTTTGATGCAGCCCAGGATGCAGTTGGCTTTCTGGGTTGCAAGCGCACATTGCCAGCTCATGTTGAGCTTCTTATCAACCAACACCCCCAAATCAAAAGCCTAAATGTCCCAGGAGAAGAAAAAATGTCTGTGCTCAAGACCAGCAGTGCTTCCAAAACATGTTTTGGCTATTTGAAATCCAAGGAGATTTTATTGGGTGAACAAGATGTTAGCTTGAACTTGCAGTGACACCATTCACACCGTCTGTTGGCTCAACACGCCCCACTGTGCCTGAAAAGCAGAACACAAACCAGCGTGTCACGCAAACATCAGCTCCAGTGGGTACACCACCTTGCAAACCCGCTCAGCACAGTGATGAGGTTTCAAATATTCTCCTTCTGGGTCCCTGCTTATGCAGATCTGCGTGTAATGGACATGACAGGGGAGTAGCACACTGGCCACCCATACTGAAGGGCTAAATGGCTGCAAAATCAAACTACAGGTCAATGTTTCTTGTACTGCTGGGTTATGCAAAGGGTATATTTGATTTGAGTCTCAATCCCATCTTTCCCTCCTCCTGCTCTGCCCAGTGTGGCATCCTGTCAGCCTGTGCTTCCAGAAACGAACCCTGCAGCATCTGCAGCACAGTCCTCGAGTGAGAGTTTCCTAATACACCCCAACCATTGCATCTGCAGGTTTAAAGATACAGATCCAGAGTCGCTGCACCCAGGCACCACTCTTCCCCAGGCTCCCTCTAGCTATGTCCACTCTACACGTGCAGAACACCCACTTTCAGAGTGGCACCTTTGGCTTGCAAGAAACGTACTTCTACCCATATTTAATTGTCCTGTACCCTGTGTTACAATTTTACATGCATTTGTGCATATCCTCATTTCTATTATGCATAAAATCTTGCACTGAAAGAACATAATTTGCGTTGTAAAGTCAAACGCTGAGAGCAGTCAGAGCCAGCTGGCTCTGTAAACCCTATGCAGCTCCCCCCAGCAGGCAGGTATATGCCCCAATGGTGTCCGTACTACATGAGGACCCCTGTGTCCCTGCAGGCTGCCAGTTTCTGCCCTTGTACATGGTGACAGAGCAGCTCCTCAGGCCTTTCCATGGTCTTCTGCATGCAGGTTCCCTGGGCTTCCCGGTGTGTGCCTACAACTTTCTCTCTGCTCCCCTGGCATGTTCACCACCACCCCAGAACAAACGGAAACATATTCTTTATCACTTCCCATATTCCTCATCAGTTTCATACGAATCATCTCATTAAACGGATAATGGTCTAGGAAAAAATTAAGGACATTGCTGAGTGCTGAATTTCTCATTGTTGCTGATTTACCATCCACAATAGCACACCCAGTTTCTTCCTTTCACTTCATATTTTCTCATTTCCATTCCATTACACTTGCCAACTCTTCCCACCAGCAGTTCCAATAAAAGTTCAAAACTTGCTCATCACATATGAAGTGCTTGGTGCACTGTTTCTAAGCCATACACATCCCTTAAATAGGGCGTTCCAGTTGTGCTGTTTCCTGCCTGACCAGCAATCCCAGCGAGTCTCACACATAGGCAAGGACCGATGGGGCTCCATTAAATCTCCAGCAGGCAGTATTTGGAAAGGCCACGCCCTACTGTTTATACCTCATACATCATGTTTCAGCATTTCTGTGTTATCCATCTCACCCAGCTCACAGGAGCCTTGCCCAAACGGACCCCGCCATGACCCTGGCCTGGCATTTTCCCCAGTCCTCATACTACTGATTACCAGACTTTATTAGACAAACTTGGCTACTATGCAAACTCCTTGTTTGCTGGACTCTGGCTTGCTTCAAATTGGGCTAATCCAGCTGGAAGTCAGAGCTCTCAGTTAAAATCCTGGCTATTTTCAGCATGCACAATTCCACCCTTCAACAAGAGGGTGGTCGCTGTGGGTACCACCTCTCCCCTGGTCTATCTGCAGGATGACTGTCCCACCTATACATCTCCCAGATGGTGCCACTATTAAAAAAGTTAAGGGAATGCTCAGCACAATTCAAGTCAATTTTTTAAACCACTTTATTATGTAAAGCAGTAAAGATTTCTCCCCTTTTACAGTTACAGCCACAATAAAGAAGGTGTTTTCTGAACCAGAAACTTGGTATTGACTGTACTGCTTCACTTTATTTATCACGTATAAGACAGTGATTCAGTAGCAGTAGTTCCACCTCTAAGGCTTATTCTTGAAAGGAATCAACTGTGTATGAAATGCAGCTGAAATGCTGACCTAGTTTGACACTTTCTCCCACCTCAAAAATTACCAGAGCTCCTGAGCGTTTCAGATGTCACAAGTTACACCGATCCACATCAACAATGAGGTGTGAGGGTTTTCCTGGAAGAGGTGGGTTTGGGGGTTTTATTCATTTCTGTGTACCTTTGAGATCAGTGGGTGTAGGAGCTTCCCCGAGCCCAGAGGAGCCCCTCCAGTTGATGTTGGGGTAAGGGGAGCAACCCCAGGTGAGGTGGGTGCACTGACCCTCTGGGAAGCAAATGTGTCTTTGTTGTCATGAAGAAGCTGAAACTGGGATTGCCATAAGCCCCATGGGGATCTGCAGCTGCTCCTGAACATCTTCACAATGTAGGATTTAGTAATGTAGAATCACAGAATCATAGAATGGTTTGGGTTGGAAGGAACCTTTAAAGATCATCTAGTCCAACCCCCTGCCAAGGGCAGGGATATCTTTCACTAGATCATGTTGCTCTAAACCTACCTTCTTTCAGTTTAAAACCATTGCCCCTTGTCCTGTCATTACACACTCTGGTGTAAAGTTTCTCTCTGTGTTTCTTATAAGCCCTCTTTATACATTGAAAGGCTGCAATAAGGTCTCCTTTGGAGCCTTCTCTTCTCAGGGCTGAACAGCCCCAACTCTCGCACCATTTAATCTAATATTTTAGTTTTTTCCCCTCTACTATTATGCCTTTTTTGGGGTTGAGTTAAAACTCGGTAACTTCAAATAAACAAACAAACAAAAAAGTCAAATAGATGCCAAGTAAATTGAAAATTCACAAGAATTGCATTTGTTCATAATTGCCACTTCTGGCCTATTTGGAGGAGTCACTCAATACTGCAGCAACACCACGTTTAACTCCACGCTTGTCCCTGGCAGTACAACAGTACTGCAAAGCCTTTTGAACACCTTGTGGACCACCCACAAGCAAGAGGAGCAGCAACCACGCAGCCAGCAGAATGCCTTGGATGTGACGTTTCCTTGGGGATTTAGAGAACAATAAGAAAATAGTTTGTTGGTCTGTATTTGACTGAAATAGGTTTTGATCACTCAGACAAGTTTGTTCTGCTTGAGAGAGAGCAGTCTTGTCTGCAGCAAATGAGTAACACAAACACCTAAGTAAAATGGGTGAGCTGTTAAATACAGAAAGCACCTGAAAAGAGCTATGAGGGTAGTTAAATATTTAGATCCCTGCTCACTTTTTAAGTGGATTTGACATATTCTCATGCAACAACTCTGGCTATGCTGCAGTACTCTCATATCCATCGCAAAGGTTGTTCTGGAAGAGTTTAAGATAAAAGAAAAAGGTCTGCTGAACACAACATCTTGATGGAAAGAGGAATGCAGAATCCCACATTTCTTTTTAACTCTGCTTCCTCTCCTAGAAAAAACCCATTCCTTTTGTCTGTGTCCCCTTCAGTGTCCCAGAAAATAGAGAGGGAATAAATACAAGGAAAAAAGTGGCTGTTTAGGAGGTATGCTTTGTCCATCGTACCCAGCAAAACAAGTAAGGTCCCTAAAAGACAAGCCAATGAATGTCCCTTTGAAATGAAGGGGGGAGACAATCTTTCAAAAATCTTGCAAGCAATTTACAGTAATTATAACCTTTTCCGTTATTAATGCCACCTTCCTGTCCATTGTGTAACACTCCAGCCAGGCTTCCTCCTCTTACAAACAAACAGTGATAGAGCAGTGTTATTTCATATCTCTGAAGTTGTATTCGAGGGAAATAATTTTCTGTGAAAGTGGAGTGCAGTTATAAAGCCGCTGCCTCACTGCTTTGGATCTGAAAACACAGCTGCATGGCACAAACTTAACTTGGCTCTTTTATGGGACATATTTGGAGCCTAGAAGTAACTTCTGCTGAATGCATGAAGGTTTGTTTGACTTTCAGGCCATTCTGGGTCAGCTGAGTTAGCCAAGCCCTGGAGATTGTCCCAGACTCGGGAGCATCTTGAGCTGTTTGATCCTGCCCGCTTTTCCCAGTTTAGCAGAGCTTTCCCAGCTGAGTTACCCATCAAAGTACAGAGGGGAGCAGCAATGAGGAGCTGACAGTGGCTCGCTTCCCTTTCAGACAGTACTGAATCATCGCTCACATGAAAGAGCAAGAGAGAACCTTGCAGTGATGTTGATGTAATTTTCTATGACAGACAGAATTAAAGATCTTAACCAGATGTTGTTATTAAAGAGGTGTAGCACTGGCTCCAGAAAAAAAAAAAAAAAAAAAGTCTGCTTCTAGTATCCATATTTCAAAAGAGATCTTGGAAAATTTATGAGAATTGAGAAGAAAGTGACAAGAGCTACTTAGAATCATGGAAAAGTGTGTCACAGAGTGAGAGGCTTTGAACACACTTCAGGAGGACTGGCTGTGCTGCCCAAGTTGCTCCCTGCTGCTGGAAGAGCTGTCTTTCCTTCACCCCACACATCATCCTTACCAGAAAAAAAAAAACAGTTTTCTGCTGGATAAGTGAGCTCAAACAGCTCTCCAGCAGATCAGTGGAAGGGAGGACATCTTTAAAAGGTATCCCAGCCATGGTCTTCAGCTACTTGCAGAACCATTTCCCTTTTACAGAAATGCCCACTGGGGCTGAAAAATTGAATCTAAAGAGATTTCAGATTCGATCCAGGGTACACATTATTAACAGCGCATTAAGTTACTGTTAGGTTTTACCTGGGATTGCAGCAGATTCATCATCACCTGAGTCTTAAAAGCAGGACCTTTTAAAAGGTACACTGTTAGCTAAAAAATGAAGTTACAGGCTTTGTGTAGAAATGGCAAGACAAGGTTCTGGTTCCTTCCACACTGTGATCCCCTAGTTTAAGCTCTTGTCTGATAGCTTATTCTGGCCTTAAACATATAAAATGCTGAATAACCCCAGAATTAAAGCCGAATCCTAATGCAGGTGTTGCATTCCTGAGTGTGTCTCTACAGTTGCACTCCAGATGAAGCTTATTAGTGACTGAAGTCACAGCTAGATGCTATTCATACACCGAAATTTGGTCCGTAAGAGGCATGTTATGACTTTAGCTTGTGACAAAGCAAAGAACTCAAGGCCACGTCAAACCCTAAGATGTATAATTTCCAAAGAGCTGTGGGTTTTTTATTTCCTTCCTTGCTCTTGAACTACATGTTTCACTGTCCCACGGCAACTGTTCCTCCTTACCCTGTTGTTATGTGAGAATTGGGATTTTTGAAAGCTATTGTGAAGGAGTTTTGAGAAAAACTTCAAAAATGCACACCATTTAAAGATCAGGAACAGAGAAAAGTTCATAAGAAGGACAAAGAATAGCAGCAGGCACATGATACGAGCCTTTGTGGAGGCAGCTACTCGCAAAAACCCCACAGCAGAATGAACGTCTCAGCGTATTTCATACAAAGTATTTTTACAGATACAGTCATGGCCGTGTGGCCATTACTTTTCTGGGTACCAAGTGTGGGTCACAGTGGGTTACATGATTGCTCCTGCGTATCTTGGCACGTTGGGTTTTCCAGTCCTGGCTAAACTCCGCCCTGGCCAAGTGTTGCCTTCATTTGCTGGCAGATCCTTCAAGGGATCTTTTTTGTGCCGAGTGACAGCTGAAAGGCATTAAATTGCACAGTAAATCATTTAACTGGAGCCTAGAATGTGTGAACACCGAACCACAAGCTCTGACAGAAGAAAATCAGAATTTATTTTGTGTTTTGAACAGTTTTAACATTAATGGCCCAGTTTAACCACATATAACAAGCATAATCTGTTCAGTTTTCAGCAAGGTCTTCAACTGGATATTGTATACCTCTGTGGTGGTTTCCTCTAATTATCTGAGGTTTCTTACTTGGGAATTTTGTTGCTAATATGAGCTTTATTCTCTTAAAAGGTGACAGAATGCTAGCTGGGGAAGACAAAGTCTGTCCGCACCACAGTTCAG
>NW_009649036.1:4071857-4105384 GCF_000708025.1 Charadrius vociferus
TAGCAAACCTCACACACTGCCCCCGCTTCCACTGCGCAGGAACAAATGATGAAGAAAGACAATCTGGAATGAACAGCAAAAACACAAAGACACTCTTCACATTCATCCTTGAATTCTCCACATCTTGGGGAGGGTCTTCTTTTTTTCTTCTGGATTTCAAGAAGTGCATCCTTTTGATAGTTTTATTTAAATAAAAATATATTATTGGGGGGTGACGGGGGGGGACGGGACTTGGGGTTCTTCAGAATTTTCTACAATAGTAATTTCATCGAAAATTCTGAAGTCACTCTGTTCAGAAGGTATGCTCATCCAGCATCCAGTCAGTTTGGCTTAGTACAAACTCGAAAGTGTAAGCCATATTATGAAGTCGAAGAGGTCCAAGCCAAGGAGAAAGCCAAAATCTGAAGGAAATCGAGCTCTGGGGAGGCAGAAGACAGCTGTTAAAGGGAGACCTGCTGGGGCCATCCTGGGAGTTGTGAGCAGATGCCACTGCTGGCGAAAGGGACAACAGGCATACTGGACTCCCCAGGACCTCCTGCTGCAGGAGGAGATACAAATGGACAGTGTTGTGCAGAGGTATCACTTTCTATCCAGGAAAGGTGCTCACGGCCACCAGGGTGCCTATCTTCTCAGCTGGCCTTGCCCTTTCCAGCCATCCGTCTATTTCTTGACTGCAGCTTCCGAGTAGACAGGGCCTGTTCACAGTCACTGGAGTACCAACCTGCTGGGCTTAGCAACATTAGGAACCAACTCTCACATTACAACAAAACCCACAGAAACCACATGTCCTCAAGACACCACCTGAGGAGAGTCTCATGAGCGCAACAGTGCCAACGTGATCCTGCTCCAGGGGCCCTGAGTCTCTGCTGTCACCTTCACCTTCTCCACCTTCTTCACCTTCTTCTTGCAGCTAGACCTGTTAGTACAGCATGGTAAGCAGAGGTCTTGGTTCCACATTGCCACTTATTTCACCAGAGCAAGGGCACATCTATCACTTCCTTCCAGCAGCTACCCTCCGACAGACAGATGGTCGGTCCCACTGCGGTCCCAACGCTCCCTGGGTGATGGCTGCAGCAGCACTGTCCGCAGCACCCTGCCACCACTCTGTCCCGACTCATAGGATAGAGACTCCAAGCGCTGCCACGTTGCAGAGCAGGAGAGCAAAAGGACTCAGTGCGTTTGCATCTTGGGTCCTGCGAGGCACTGCCAGGCCATCACGCCACCATTCAGGGCTGCCGCGATGGTGGAGTTTCAGCCTTTTCAAATTCCAGCAGTTTGGATGCCTCCTGGGTTTGAAGCTGCTGGAACCACATCAAACGGCCACGAGCAAAGAATGCCGTCGAAGGATTTATTCAGCCTGGATATGAGTGTTGCTGATGGGAGAGAAGGGAACAACAAAGATTTCTCAGCCACCATTGTGATCTACCCATTTAAAAATATTATATAAAAAAAAAGAAAGGTTCCTTTTAGTATCAAAACCATTTGGCTGAGCATTTTACTGCAGACCCTGAGCAAGTTCCAAATTGCCCGGCTTACATAAATACCTCTACCACCAGTGGGCCTTTGCAGAAGGAAAATGTTTATAATTGAGTAGTAAACTTTACTAAGTAACAATCATGAGATACAATACATTTTTTAAAAGCCAAGTGTCAGACTTTTGAATGGAAAATGTAGAACTGGAAATACACCTTCCAAAATAATAAGTAGATTAAAACATTGCTGTAATTAAATTAGTTTCACATTGGTACTGTAATGCATCTGTGCACAAAAAGTAATAAATTTTATATTTTTCTACTTAGGGAAGCTGCTTTTTAGTAACAATCATTTTCATTCCTTTTCTTTTTTCCATACTTCATTCCGGATTCAGGGAAGAACATCAGTCCAACATATTTTCACCTTTAAGTTATGTTTAGTGCATTCAAGAGAGAGCAAAGTCTGCAAGCACATTTGCACTAACTAAACATACCCATTTTAAAAATTAGTTTGCACAACTTCCCCTTCCCTCTCCCTATCTAATCTCAGTTACATCTCTTTAAACTGGGCATTTCCACTGCCTTACCATGCTTGTCTTTTACAAGATCAGAAGCCATCTAGAGTGATCTGGACCCCTCTGTAGGACTTTTCACAGTCATGGGTACTGCCCCTGCTTTAGCACTGTGTCCCATTACCAGGTTTAAGCAACACACAGCATTTTCCCTTCCTTGCTTTTGTTCTTCCTTTGCTGCCGTTACAATGGGTGCACCTAAAGGGAAGGTGTGGAGAAGATGGAGCCAGACTCAGAGGTGCACAGTGACACAACAGGAAGCAGCAGACAGAAGCTGCAACAAAGGATATTCCAATTCAATAAAAGGTGGGGGGGGAAGGATTCACCATGGCGACAGTCAAAGTCTGGACCAGATGTTCAGGAAAGGTATGGAGTCTCCATCCTTGGAGGTGTTCACACTTGCCCAGACACAGCCCTGTGCGGCCTGTTGCAGCTCCCAGCTGGCCCTGCTCTGAGCAGGGGTTTGGACCAGGTGATCTCCTGAGGTTCCTCCCGAATTGAATTACCCTACAATTCTGTAATAGCCCTTAATGAAGGGACGCAGACAGATATGTCTGGGATCTGTAACAAGATCACAGACAGGTATGCACTGTACCTACTGTCTATATGCTAGTTCTACACATCACGTAGAGACAGGTTTGAGACAACAGATAAAACTATCCGTGTCAGACAAGTCCAACAGGAGAGATTCCCTCAGACCTGTTTTGCTTTTTAAAGATACATCACAGTTCATTTCAGTTCTTGGGATGCAGAAGCATGTCCTATACTGCTCAGACAAAAACTGTCTCTCCATATCCATACCTGAAGATATCTAGAATTGGAAACAAGGATGTGCATGTCCAAAAGACATCTTGTCTTGAATACCTCTACAATTATGAACAGCACTGTAAGTTTAAGGCACACTTTGACCATGATTTGCCATGCTCTGCAACAGTCATAATCTCAGCTGTCATTATTGACAATGTCACACACAGCCATACTTTGCAGAGTTTCCATGGGGTTTGTTGGCATCTTCCCTGCTGGACATTGAGTCAGAGCAGGAAAAGGAGGAAAGTGGATGGAGACAAGACCAAGATGAGGTGGTAGGGCAAAAAAAATTGCCCACGAAAATGTATAATGCTTAACTTTTGTTTAAAAAAGGGACAGGTGAGATGAAGGGTTGCTGGCTTGGCATTCTTTTCACCTCAGGACGAAAAGAAATGTCCAAGTGGGACTGTCCTTGGAAGGGGAAAATCAGCAACAAATTAATGAGAAGACACACAGGAACCTGAAATACCACCCTGAACCCTCCTGCCTTTCCATCTGACTGGTGGCCACTTACCTCTTATTTCCCCACGCAGCACACATGGCAAATAACCTCTCCTTGCGGTGCTTTCTTTCCGCCTGGTGAGAGCCACGGTACCAAAATACCTATGTTTCAGCTAGTATTTCATGCTAGTTTGGAAATATGCCAGGGGGGTTTGTGTATACAATATAAATACCTCCCACTGTAATTAGTCTCTGCTACCGGGAGAGAAACAGACTGCATCAACATTGCTTTTCTGCTAAAGTGCTGCTGTAGTTTCAGTTTGTCCTACAAATGTGGCATTGTCTCCTAAAATTACATTACTAATTACAGCTAATACACTCAAGCCCAGATGAATGCAACTTTGATCTGTGTAGCACCCCTACGCAATCCCTCTGGCATGCAAATGGCAATTACACAACAGGGCTCAAATACAGCTTGAAAGCAAGGATGTAAGGCCAATTTATTTAGTGCCCCTAGACTAAACAAGGTGCTTATTCCTGTGCCAGATTATGATTGACTGAGATTTACTCACAAAACATTTCCCACTGAGAATGTGCGACAAACTGCAATTATTACTAGTCCAGTTGGTTTAAAAGGAAGAAGAAAAAAAGCCCGTCTTTAGCTGCAGTTTTTGGCTGGGTTGCCCTGACAGAAATCCACTGCCAGCTACAGCAGCAGAGCAGGCTGGAGGGAGTAGGTGTGGGGGTACGAAAACCAGAACAAGGGTTTGGGGGATAGCAAGGAACAACAGGAAGGAAAGAGAGAGAGGAGAGAAAGGAAGAGTGAATATAGTTGAAAGGGACAAGGGGAAAAAAAAGAGAAAATAAGACAGGTTAAAGGAATATAAGGACACAGAAAGCAAGAACAGAAAAGAGAAAAACAGATGTGAGAAAATGAAGGAAATTAAGAATGAAAACAGAGTAGATAGGTCAAAAAATAAAATAGAAGGACTAGCCAAAGATAGTTCCCTTGAACACTTGCCACAGACTAGCTCACTAGAGCAAGAGCAGGACCACGTGCTTTCAGGTTTTGGAAGGAGCCAGTTTAGGCTTCTTCTGCTGCAATCAAGCACGTGAAATCCCCATTTCTCATATTAAACAGCTACAGGCATGAGTTCAAGAGCAGAGCTCTCTTCAGCACAGCTAGAAGAAAAAGCACTTGCCACGTGGCACCTAGTCTGAGACGCTTTGTGTGCAAGCTCTGCCACAAAACCTGACTGAAAAAAGACTTCATTTAGGAAAAAAGAAATGCAGGGTCAGTAATTTAGCAGTACGCTGTGACAGCGCTAGAGAACTTCAAAACAGACATACACATTTGATTAACAGGTATGTAGCAGTTATACTCCGGGGAAAAAAAAATCAAAGGAACACAACTTTTTCACTGCACAAAACCAGAGATTAGCTTTTCTGCACACTTCAGAGTTACAAAAGAGGGTCACAAGCCAAAACAAAAGGTTCCTTTTTATTGTCAGCGAGGAAAGTAAGTCATCCCAGACCTTTGGTTGATATATCAGAATAGAGTCAAGATGGATAAGAAAAATTGACATTCAATTGCAAAAAAAAAAAGCTAAGTAATCTGAAACCATTTACAAATTCTTACCTGTTTGAAGAGACACCAAAAAAATTTAGAAGATACAAACGTGGTCCTGCATCTTTTTAAGAAAAACAAAAAACAACCAAAACCCAAAATAAACAAGGATCAGTTATGTCAGGAAGACTGAAGTGAACAAAATAAACACATAAGGACACAAACGTGCTGTCTGCATTAACATGGAGGGTGATGCAAAGCCAGCACCTTTTTAACTCTAATTCACTCCATTTGATTCAATTCTTATTTCTATGATTTAACATCCACATTCAAGCACACTAAGATAAAGTCTGTGGCTCTCAAACAAAATACAGCCTTAACCATGCAAATAGAAGAGTTATTCAAACATTGATTGAAAGGCACATAAAATTGCCATTTGCAGTAAGAAAAATAATGCAGGTAGCAAAAAAATCTTGATGAAATTCAAGCCAACCAGCAATTATTTCAGTAGCAACCAAATTATGTTTTTAAGCAGGAGTTAGGGACTAAACTTTGCAGGAGTATAAAATCCTTCTGATGACTCACCCTAAGCTTATCTACTGAAATCCTGCATAAATATTCAAGGTAATTACTACATAATCACTAAGTCATGCTGGCATGTGGGCCTAATTTGTTTTAAGAGAGATGAAAAATGTGAATTGTCTCTTCAAGCAAGAGATCAGGGCAGGAAACCCTAGGGGAAGGAGTTCAGGTTCTTATTTGCGTGCATTATTGTTTTCAAGTTAAATCAGTCAAGTCAAGCTGACAGAGCAGGTCTGACTGCACAATAACCTGGTTTCTCTCAGGTCTTTGGAGCAGTAAGTAGGGTTTCTATCTTTTTCAATCCTCACTCAGAACATCCTTTTTTTATAATTGTTTTTAAAAAAAAGCAACAAACCACAAACAAGCCAAAAAAACCAAACAGGAAATAATTTTAATACCTTGATAACAGAATTCCTGAAGTCAAAGGTTTCCTTCCATAAACTTATGTAGAATTTACGAGATCAAAGAAACCGTATCCCTTTAAGCCATAATCTTATAAGGCACCCTTTACAACTGAGGGTCCAGGCTCACCAGAGCTGTGCTTGTATTAACTAGTTTTAAGGCATCCATCACAGACAGAACGTAAGTGTGTACATCAAACTTTGCCAGACGGGTCTCACCTATGCAGTTTAAATCCCCTCCCCCTTCCCATGCTGTTCTAAAAAAAACTTGCTAAAAAAAACAGCATAGGCTTTTAGCTCATTTTTTTGCCCTGAATGAATGAACGAAGAGCCACCATAGGAGTTAATGTACTAAACTGAGTCCATTACCAAAATCAAGCAACGTTGTGTTGCACGGGTGGACTTTGCCACGCACTGAAATTTTGATACTAACAGGATGACTGCGGTGATGGCGCTGAACTGAAGAGCACTGGGTTCGGCTCTGCTCTCTCATGCAAACTTGGACGGTGATCTTGGGCAAGGAACTTAGTAAATCTCCGTCTGTAAATTGAGGGTAATAACTGACTTAAATTTGTCTGTTCAGGCCTTGAATGAGCAAATCCTCGAGGCCTGTGACACCCTGTGTGCGGGCAGTCATGAAGACACTAGGTAGCTGGAAGGTCAGTTTGACTAAAAGCTGTTTTGAGAAGCATCTCTCTTCTGAAGCAAGGCACCCAGGACACCAGGACTACAACGTCAATAACAAACACTGCATTCTGTGGTCTTTTCCTGAGCCAAAAGCAAATGTTCCTGCAAAATATGCAATTAACAAGATGCTAAAATTGTTCTGTGGCTATGAAAGTGCTCAGAAACATTCATTTTTAGCTCTCAAATTATTTGGGTAGGCTTTTCAAGGGACTGCATAAACACAGTCATTGTCAGTTTCAGATTGGTGTGCCACCTTATTCCTAGGGCTGTAAATCACCCAAAACATTTAGATTCCCTCTTGTTAGCACTGGCAAAGCAGTCAAGATATCATCAGCAGATAGAGCTTTGGAGCTTCACAGAGCTCCCAGATCCAGCCAAAGCCCAGAAAGTCTAAAAGGGGCAGGGGAGGGTTGGTGGGCGCCAACATGTGGAACGGGTGCTGGTGGCCACTCAGTGCCATGCAAACAGCTGTGGGACCAGAGATTACAAGACAAGATGCTTCAATTTCAGCTGCTGAGGAAGGAGTTAACTGAGCATCTAAATTTGGGGTTAAAGGCTAGATGCATAACAGATTCAGCATGGGATCTGTGAAGCGAATATAGCGCTCGGCACCCAAGAGTCAAGCAGCTTCCTAATTGAGTAGGATCCATGGATCTCTACATATCCCTCCTGAGCCTAAAACACGGAGTAGCTCAGGACATCAGAAAGATGAGGGGAGATACTTTACTGATCCCCAGGTAAATCCTAAGTGCTTGAAAAAGCACTTTGATTGTTTTTGTGGATTTCACCTGCAAGCTTCCAGTTCAGAGGCTTGCAGCCACCCAAGCAGCAGAGATCAGCAGGCTGCACTAGATGTTCATGCCTTTTGCGAGGGAGCTGGTCTCCAGCTCTGTGGCTAACACAGACACTTGCGGATGCCTGCTCCAGGGCCTTTTCCAAGGACTCCCGTCCAATTAATGGTTTTGCATAAAATACAGGATGAGGGTTAGGAAAGGTAAGCAAACCCTGGGACTGTGTCCTCCCAGTGAGGCCCTGATCACCAGCCCACACACACACTTTTTCCACATCGTTTCTTGAATTCCACGTTGTATCATGATCTGGCTTCACATATACATCTCTAACTTCTCAGGTGAGTGCTCTAACCACCGCATTTTTTAACAATGAGGAAGGACAGTAGCAAGCATTTTTTTGAAACCATGGGTTTAAGTAGCTCTGGCACCTCAACTGAAAGCAATGTGGTTTTTTTACCCTACATGAATGAAACTACCTCTCAAAACCCTAAGTGACCGGGAAGTTAGTTTGCCGCATGTAGCTTCCTGGCCAGAATGCTAGTGTGGCTCTTCTTCTGAGGGTTCTGGATATCTTCTCAGATGCTTATAGCAAAGCTTAGCTTTGTTCACAGATGTAGTCATACATGCAGAACTGCCTGGTGCCGGGCTGGAAGTCCCAGCAGGTTCTCAGGGAATGATCCAGCGCAAAGTCCTGCTGAGCCATACATAAACTCCTTTTAAAACCCAGCTATTGTTCCAGCACATAATTTATCTTTTGCCACCCTTTCTTGTGTCTATCTGGGGACTCCTGAGAATAATGCTTCAAGAAAAGAAAGAGCAGAAGCTCCAAATTTTCTCAAGTCCCTGGGAATTTCTCCTGTAATTTAGTTCTTCCTCTAGGGTTAGAAGTTTCTCTCTACTCATATGTGCACATGATAAACATATGGATGGCTAGGGAAAAGGGCTTAGCTTTCTTTCCTCTTAAATCACTTTTTCAGTGATCTTTTCACAGAACATAAAGAAGTTTATTTTTATCTCCTCTTTAAAACTTAAATCCAGAGGGACATCGTGCAAGACGCAGCTTTGCTAAAAAAATTGGTGGAAAGAGTTTCTCCCTGGAGAAGAAAGCTTTGCACATAGCGGGTTTCTTCCATCTCTCCCCCACCCCTTCCAATCTATACCAATTATGCAGTCCCAGAAAATACCAAGACTTTTACTTGATTATTCTTGCTTGTCTCTTGATCCAGGCCCTGTCAGCTATTTCCTGACGACTGCCTTGCAAAGGGCCACCTGGCCCAGCTGTGGCCAATCTGACAACTAATAACCAACCAAAAGAGTTAAAGCAGCTTGATGAGAATCGTTCTTGACTGCTACGCTCCACAACAGACCCAGCAGCTCCCGAGGTTTACTGTAGCCCCACTTTCTATGACAAGAGTGTTTTAGACTAAGGCTGTTCACAAATAAATGAGTAATCCCTTAGGCATAAAAGCCATAGAGCAGATTCTGCCCTTCACTGCCTGCGTGGGTTTTGGGCAAGAGACTTCATGTTGGGTCTCTGTGACCATTTTATGTCAGTGGCATCAGCTGAGGTTGGATATGTCTCTGAACTAGGAAAGGACAGAAGAAATCAGAGGTCTCCATGTGGCCATGCCCACGAGGAGAGGAAGAGGACATTCCTGAAGTACTATGACAGCAGGGAACATACAGTAGGCAAGATATTTTTTTTCTCTAATAACTATCTATGTCCAAACTACTTCCATTCTCGGTGGAGAACATAGCAAAAGATGCAACAGCTTTTTTTTTTTTTTTATGAGAGGAAACAATCCTACAAAAATCTTTCAAACTTCAAAGCCAATGGGCAACAAACCCTGCCTTGACTTTGTGATTAAGACACCAGAAACGGGGTCACAGCTAAAGAGGAGAGTATTTATAAGGGTAGCAAAGAGACGCTATGCAGATGGCCATGCAGTGGGAGTTAGGGAAGTGGCTGTTTGTGAAAGGTTTGAACCTGCTTCAGGACTAGGCAAGAAATATTTTGAGACACTAGCAATTGCAGATCCTTGATTCATGTTCAAATCATCCCTGATTTTTTAAAATTAATTCTGTAATCAAGCTTTTTCTTGGGAGGGGAGGGAAGGGGAGGAGAGGAGACCTTGTTAACCTCTGGCAATGGGTCTTCTGCTAGCAAGCAGAAGAGAAAAGTCATGTTCCTTGCCTTGGGCAAGGTTGAAACATCTAATAGTGGCAGGAGTGCCAGTTTTATAAATAATGATCAAATGTTGAAAGTGTGGCAGCTCTACCTTTTTGTCAACAATTGTGAGAGGTTGGGGTTTTTTTCCACCTTTGCAAACCTAATATTACTTTTTATAGCTGCAGCTGCTGACTTGGCACAGCAGCTAAGCATTAGTGTCCATCACAAAGGTACTGGGAACAAGAAGATGCACCCATTTGGTGTGTTTATTTTGAAAGCTTCCTCATTATTGCTGTTTTTGTGGGTTCAAGTACTGCAGGCCTGTCAGGAGATAAAGAGGCCTTCCTGGCTGCTGAAGCCAGTCTCCAACATCTGCCCTGTCCAGAGGGAAGGAAAGCTATGTTAAAGGAAGAAAAAAAAGCCACCACAATTGTTAGCTATTTGCTAGTGTGTTTAGGGAATGAGATCAGAGCGGTCAAGCTGAAGAAAAGTTTGCTCAGTTCTGATTAAGAGAACCAAATAGCTTCTGGCACATAGGTTTTCATCTTACAGTAAATCAAAGGAGTCTCTCATGAACAAAGCCCTTTTCATATTTTACAAACTATAAAACACTCCAGTGGGTGTTTACTTGTAAATGACAAAAGGAACGACATGCAGATTTCGCAGTACATTGGAAAACACTGGTCAGAAGTTAGTTTATATTTAAAGCAGTTATTGTAAACTCAGTTGTATAACATGCTGATCTTTAACAGCAAACATCTGCTTATTCCTCTCAGACATTTATTTTCCCACTTTTCTTCTAACAAAATGTTTTGAAAACTGGATAACAAAAGCATCTCCATGCTGTGTTCAATCTTCATGCACATAAAGTCAATGTGTGAGTGTTTTCCAGGGACATTGCATGAAAGTTCAAGTGGCTTTACTACCAACAATGTACCCCAGAGCTGAGAGAGACGTCTGCCACACAGTGTAGGTAAACAGAGCTTAATTTTCATGTCTGTGCTTCAAAAAGGCTATTCTTTAAACCACGCCAAGTTGTCTGTAACCTTTGGAATATTGTTTATGATGGAAAAATTATGAGAAACGTTTGCTTCCAGACCTGACTCTCTAAGGCTGAGAATCGACAGCACACTGATTGCAGGCAAAAGTCTCCAGCTAGGACATATACAAGAAGGACATTGTCACTGGGTTGCATATCTGAAGATCAAAGGTTTAAATGTCCATATTAGCAAATGCTCTTGTCACCTTCTATGATGGTGATGGTAGGATCAAAATTCTAATAAACCTGACAAGACCCACTGAAACATGGAAAATAGAGCAAAGCCCAAGCAGGGCTTTTTCTTCCCCTAATTAGGTCAAGACAACCTGGAGTTATCTGCCTGGCAAGGTGTAATTGTGGTGTCAGCACATCTTTAAATTAAAATCAAACAAACAAACAAACAAACAGCAGAGACATCACCCTTTGGGAATATTACTTGACCCCTTTACCAACCATTCCTGATCTCAGCAGGACGTATTCAGGCTGCTTTAGGATTAAGATACTGTGCTAGTCAGAAAGGAAACCTGCAGCAGCTCTTCAGCAGCTGTGGGAGCCGGGAACACAGGAAAAGCAACATGTTTAGTCCTGGAGGGAGGAGGAGGAGGTGCCTCGTGTTATTCAACAGTGATGTGAATGGATGAGTAGACGCCGTGGCCAAGGGAGGCCCTTCCAGCCGTTGACCACAGGAATGGCTGCAGGCAGGGCTTTCCGCAGCTCGGTGCCCCATGCCAGGTTGATTTGGGCACCACACTGAAAATAAGAAAATAGCAGCATCCCTACTGACTTATCCCAGGGGAGGAGAACAAGGAACAAGTGTGACTGCCATCAATAGATGGTAGGTCTCATGTCACTTGATGTTAGGCAGTCAGTTCAGTTTATGCTGGCCGCCACATGTTCCCCCTCTCATCAGTGGAGCCCGTTGCTGGAATGACTGCTCTGTTTGTTTGTTTGTTTAGGATGGGGAGAATCATGCTGTGGAAGTGCCTGTTTCTTTCCTTTAATTAGAGATGGCGTCTAGAAGACTCTCTCAGCTACAAACGTCTACACTGGGCAGATGAGATCCTTCTGAAGCAAATGGTCAGGAAGGGCAAGCTCAGAGCATTTGGGTGACTTGGCTAGGAACCTAACCATATCTTTCCAGCAGGTATGAATCATGTGGCTGGGGAGGGCTCAAATATTTCTGGGAAACAACATGTTTTGGGTTTTACTTAAAAACAAGTAGCAAAAGAGTCATTAAGCAATGCTTATTCTCTGGTCCACATGATCAGTGGTGTGTACCATGTCGTTAACCCTGGCAGTCCCATTTTCTAATGGAAACACTGAATGGTACAGGTGGTGGAGGAGGTGTGAAATTAAGGCAAAGGACCTGATGGAAGGACAGGCCTGGGAGCTGCTGGTGTGCATGCTAGCTGAGGAGGCAGAATACTCTTGGATGGGGCCCTGGAGCAGGGGGGCTTCCACTTGTTCCCAGCAACTGCCTCAACTATATTTCTCTGCAGTACATTTCACTTAAAACCAGCTAGGTGAGAGGGACAGTGGAGACAAAGCATCGTGCTTGATAGTGTTTTCCTGGAGTACTGCCCTGTGGAAAGGAGGAAAGAGGGTTTCTCCTCTCATCTTTAAGACAAGGATTGCACAAGGGCTGCATCCTGCCGGTCCCCTGTTGTGCCTCATCCCTCTTTCCTGCTCAGACAACAAAAGCTTTGGCATTTCAAAGGTGTGGATTCCTCAGGATGCAAGAAGGCACATTTTGCTAATCTGCCTGGGTGTTTATTTTCCACTGCCTGCCCACGTACTTAGCTTCATAACATCTTTTAAAACCTGATCCCACAGCAATTACATCTTTTTTTTAGGGCTTAATATCTTGGCAGTCTGCTAGATGGAATCATATCATTCTAACTCCTGTGCCTAGAGCTGTGACAATACAGAAGTCAAGAATGCTGAGTTAAGGACATGATTTTTTTTTTTTCAAAGGAGTCCGAGCATTGAAATCTATCTGTCATCCAAAGCTGGACCTCCGGAAAAGTCCAGAAGGGCAATGTAAGTTCTGTCCTTCTGCAGAACACCCTCTGCTCTTTCAGGAATGATTTTTCAGTCAGAGATCCTCTTGAACAAAAAACACGACAGGTTTTCAGTGGGATAAAAGCACCTGATCCTTGTCATTTGTAGATAGCCACACAACAGCAGCTCAGTTATTGAGGGCTTGATGAATTCCTCACAATACCTTCTGAAGTTCATGGCAGATGAAGGTAATCAACCTATTTGAAAATCTGGACATATCTATCCCGTAAAACTCAGAGGCAGCTACCTGGAACCGAGTTAACACTACACAGAGTCACGGTAAACTAAAATCAAGAAGCAGCACTCATGGGTGTTATGACAAGACTTTACCACATAGTCTGGGAGGACAGTTTTCCACTCCTTAATAGATATAGCCAAGTTTTAGAGACAATTGGACATTTAATTTCCTGTAGAAATTGGTGACGTTAAACATCTAAACAGGTATGTGGACCTGGAACAGCGATATGTGAAGAATTTCCTCATCTGAGTAAAAGTCCTCTGGGTCTCCAGTAGATTACAGGGCAGCCTCAGGCTTCCAAGTTCATGCTGTGCACTGCACCAGCCTTTACTGAACTCTATGGCCAGGAAATTTTAAGGGAAGGGTGTTGCCACCTCTTCCTAAACGGAGAGGACAAGTGTCCTGACTGGCAAGATGTGACACAAAAAAGTCCTAAGATATTACAGGCCATAAAAAACAAATCTGAGGAACCTAAGTTAGATACCTTCACTGGAGCAATCTCTGTATGCCGTCTAACGCGTTTGTCCTTACAACAGCCCTTCCGAAGTTGAAAAAACCCTATTATTTATTTCCATTTATGCAGATGAGGCGAGGCAAGGCAAAGTGACTTCCTGAAATAGTGACTCTTGAGACAGCATGTGGAGAGCCTGGTACCCCCTGGGCACCCTCTGTGGTCAGTGAACAGCAAAGGCTCTTACAGGCAGAGCACCTGAACTAAACCTGCCTAGATGTTTGGAAGTACCTCTCTTCATCAGCAAGGCTGATTATGCACTCACCCAACCAAAAACAGTCTTTCTCCCTGCAGACTGACCCGCTTCATGCCCTTCTTCATGAGGACCCAACTCATCAGTCTTATTTTTCCTGCTGCATTCTGATGTCTTCTTGCGTCTGTGCTGTACCGGTGCATGATCCTGACTGCTCTCCCTCCTTCCACAAGGTGCAGGGTTCAGCTACAGTGTTAATGTAATAAGACTACCGTCGTTAGCAAAAGTTATTTGTTGCTACTTGTTATGGAAAAAGTCTGATAGCTAAACATAGCTTGAAAGTCTGAAGAATGACTTGTTTGTGAATAGAGACAACTGTAAATATGTAAAAAAACCCAGGATAAAATATGTGATCACAAAAGTTAGTTCTAAAAAAGTTTCTTGCTCTTGCTTGACTTTCTAGGTGACCACCAGATTGAAGAGTACATGTTGTAACATTTAGAAAACACACTGGGGATGGGGAAGGTTTTCCGTTTGTTTGTTCTGTCTGTTAAAATTATACTGTGGTTTCTGAATCGTAAATCATGGAGTGGAGCTGGAGCTGTATTAGCTGTACTACACAAACTGCCTCCTGCACATAAATTCCCTTTAATCCATTTGTACCCTATGGTGGAGTTAATACGTCCACCTGCACATTCTCCAGTCGGTAAACACAGAGCAGGTGAAATCAGGAGGAAATTTAAATGAGATCAAAAGATATGTTCAAAAGAAGGGTTTAAGCCATCTGGAATCCCTCAGAGCTGCCAGTCACACGAACGAGACCCGCTGGCATCCTAAGTGGAATTTCTTGCTTCCCTTTCTTCTAGAGCTGGAGGAAGTTCAAATGAACACTGGGCTAACAGTTGGCACTTTCTTTGTGAGGAGGTTCATTGTTCGGAGACATGAGGTCAGGCGCAGATTTCAAAGACGCCCAGATCCAGACCCTGAAAGGTTGCTGCATTTGTTTAGGGAGCTCTTCAACTCAGAAAAAAAAAAGTGGATTACTCCCTGTTTTTCCATTGTTCCTTAACATACTTAGACTCGTCCTATGTCTTTCTTTAACTGAAGCAGAACAAATCTAGGAAGGCCATAGGAAAAATTGTTTGGCTTTTTGTTTGGAAAGCCTCTTTATTTGAAAGAAGCAAAATAAACAAAATAAGCCCCAAGCCTTTGATTTCAGAGAAACTGGTCTGGCTACACGGTAAGTAACGAAGCTGTGGACTGCCCTACTATGATTGGAATAATGTGTGCAATTCCATGACAGAATGAACAGGATTAGAAATCTAAAGTAAACAAATACGCATCTTTAGTCCTAAAGTCAAAACTGCAATTACAGGGAGCAAAGTACTCCAAACAAGCATCCAACAGCATTTACATATTGGGAAGGAACACTGTGGTCTTCTCCTCTCCCCAGGCTTTCAAACATGGTTGGCAAAGGGATGCTTGATGCAACATATTTAAGACATTCAAAAATGGATTGAGGTCTATCCTTTGCGTGAATTCTTCATCTCAAACACTGCATTTGGAAAGACATGCTTGTGGGAAATAGGGACACTCCATTACAGAAGCTACTGGGGATGTATTCCACAGGGGCATTTCTTGTTTTGGGGAAGGAGCAGGACCGTTCACAGAAGCCTTGGTTAGAAGGGGGAGCTTGGCTGTTTGTGGTGGACTGCCACAGGATGGCAAGTGGGTTGTCAGGCACATTTGTCATTTTATCCAGCTAAGACACCCCAAAACTAAGGTAGTTCTGCTTAGGTATGTCTATGCTGGATTTCAACTATATCTGAATGGGCCTGTGTTTGCCCTCAAATTTACCCCCCTTTTATGCTGCCTGGAGCTGAGGCACTCCCCCTCCACCCTCCAGAGGAGAAATGCGTAACCCAAGCTGGTATATCCCTAGACTATGGAGTCAGGAGAGGCATAGCTGGGTCTGTATCTGTTCATCAAGTGCCTACAAGACCTACCACAGTGCTTGGTGATGGCGGTATGTGGCTCATGCTGAATCCAACACTGTGTTCCAAAAGGCAACGCAGAACACAGAGGCATCATGACGGTGTGGGCATGCGGAACAGAGCTGTGGAATACAGGCCTCCAGCCTGCTACCGAGGAGAGCGTAGAGGTAGTCTTCAGTCTATATTTATTTTGGCCTCAGTATATAAAGGCTGATATTTGCATGGGATATTAGAAAATATTTCATTATAGCAGTGTCTCTGAAGTGGAGACCACATTTTGGAAGAGCAGAGCAAAGCAAAGTAAAAAAATCCTTTCATGTCTCCAGGAGAGACTTAAGTACACACATTTCTATCATAACTGAAGCCCATAATAACCTGTGTGTGTTGAGCAGTGTTTCATAGCCTAGGAAGTAATAATTTCAGTTTTAGAAACCCAGGAAGACTGTATCAACCACACACATTCCTAGAAAACAGATACCTTCCTCTTCAGAAAGCGTGTTATAAATCCAGATAGACTTTCACTAGAGCACACAAACATACCCTCGAGCAGCAGACTGAATTTTAAAAAACCTTGCTGCTTTAAAATGCTTCTTATTCTGCAGGATTCTTTTTTGGTTTTAAATAGAAACACTATATGCACCAGTGGCATTCAGCTAGCAGCTCAGGAATTGTCTTGCTGGATACGAAGAACTAGCTAGAAACGGAAGTCCTTCAGCACATTCTCTAGTTCTCACTACTAAAAACATGGATCCATACAAGTAATTGTAGAAAGAATTGACTACATCCTCTGATGTTCTGTAAGAGATAAAAAACCCTAAAAATTTGGAATTAAAGGGGAAAATAAACAATGTTGGGCTAATAAACAAGGAACCCGTGAAGCAGTGGAGTGTTTGCAGCAGGAGCAATTAGCTGTAGCTGGGTGGAAACCCTAACAGATAAAATACATTTGAGCAAGGCCAAGGCTAGATGCTGTAGTTGGAGCCCAAACACTGGTATCAATCATGCATTGATTCTTCAGTGCTCTCGTGCTCACTGAGACATCACAGTCCTTTCTTTTCCAGGACTTTAATATTTTTAACTTCAGTGTTTAATGTTACGAAGGTTATAATTTTTGTTCTCTACTTTTTGCCGTGAGAGGAGAAGGTCCTTTGGTTGCAGCTCAGATTTCACTGCTATGTGAGAGACTCATCCTTCATCCAGTCTGTGGTGGGCAGGAAGAAAACAAAAGAACAAGATCAGGGAAGTAGAGGACATACAAGCCTGAGAAGCACTAGGCATTTTTAAGATCCCACCCAAGTGAAAGGTGCTCTCAGGATCTTTAGGGGGCATGGACTCTGTGGAAAACACCCTACAGAGAAGCCAGAAGAGTGGGATGCCAACTCAAGGGAGACAGGAGGTTATTTTGTGATTGTTTGGATGCTACTACCTTGCACACAGCAAGTCTTACCCTGAATGTGCAACTACTCCCCATCCCTTTCTGAAGTGGATATATAGAAAACTTGGTTTCTGAAAACCCGAGAGAGAAGATTAACCCAGACATTCTGCCAAAGATCACTTCGACTGGCTCTCCCCACCCCATGGGCCCACAGCCAAACAGGTCAGTGTTTCAGAAGAAGCAGTAGCTCTTTCCTGGTTTCCCCCCGCTCTTCAGCTGTCCCCAGACAGATGCTGCACAGAGGGCCTAACAGGAGACATGGCACTGCAGTTACTTCTCTAATGGGAGCAGAAGGGCTCACAATTTTCAAAGAGAAGAAAAAAGAAAAAAAAAACAAACCACTGTCCCAGATAACTTGCTGAATACTTTCTGCGTATAGGGAGATGGTGACTGCGTGTAAACATGAAAACTTATTCATAGCTTGTGTTAAGGCTGTAGAGAGCAGACGTACAGCTCCTGGCTCGACATTGAATCCACAGTGTTCAATCTACCAGTAGCACTAAGTTTTCTCCTTCGGTAACTTCAGAGGATTTCTGCCAGTTTAGTGATCCTGAAAGTCAAGCTCTTTGTCTAGCATGCTTTGCTATGTGCAATCTAATCCAGAGACACCCAAAAGCACATCAGGCTTTGCTGGCTATTGAAAAACTTCATGTCTGGGTTTTGCAAGGTGTGGATGCTTAGAAAGCATTTTATATTCTGTCTAATTGAGAATAATTCGATGGCAAAATGACTCAAATTCTCGTTAAGTCAGAGGTTTGAACAATGATTGACTCCTACAGGACCTATCAGCAATATTCAGGAAGGAGAAAGTAAGTGTTTCAAGGATCTCACACCACAAATATGAGGTTTTACTTCATTTTTGAGAGTCATAGGTGACATCCGAGTTCAAATGTCATACCAAACATTGGAAGGATTTGTATTTAGCCCTTCTGTTGACACAGAGGCCATGCACAGAATAGGAGGTATTGGTAGTTTAGGAGCCAGCAAACATGATTTGATTACCTTTGTTCTGTGTAACTAGAAAAGAGTCCAAACCATTAAACATCCTTGGGGCTTGAAAAGGGCCAACTTTCTACCAAGCTGAAAACAATTGACTGAAGTCAGTTGGGAGATGACTCTAAAAAGAAAAATGTTAATTAGGAGATATTTAAGAATATTTCACTAGATGCTAAGAAAGCCACAATACCACAGTTGGGAAAGAAGGCTGTGTTGGTTACGAAATGACGTGACTTAGGAGAGCAAAATAAGTAAAAGCATTTTTTAAAAAAAAAAAAAGAAGAAATTAATGAAAGGATGAACTGATAACAATGAATACAGATCAGGAACTATGAACTGTAAAAAGCTAATAAGAGAAACAAAGACATGCAAGTAGAATTTTATGGCTGGTACGTCTGAGAATAAAAAAGGACTATTCTTAATAGACCAAAACAGAGAAGAAGCTTAACCATGGTGCTGGGTTAATACTGAAGAGAATTGGTGGCATTGCTGCTGCAGAGGACAGTGATTTATTTTGCATTTGGGAAGAGAGCCCATGAAGAGCAACTGTTTCCTAACCCCTTCACAAACACATTTGACCTTGAAGACTTAAATCCTTCCATACCTAGACTTTAAAACTCCCACATCTTTTCTTTTCTCTGCTTTCCCTTTTCTACATTTATCCAGTCATGCTCAGTTCTTTCCCACTTTCTAACTCAGTCTCATGTCATGGGCTGCAGACAGGAAAGCAAAACATAAGGCTAACGTCTTGCCTTACTCGTGCAGCCTTTGTATAACTTTCCTGCTTTCAGAAGACTTGGCTGAGTTTAGCCAGCACCCTTTCGAAACAAAGCCAAGCCTCCAGCAAGTGTCCACTGACACCATTTCTTGCCCAGCTTCAAGCAGTGCCAAGAGAGCCACTGGAGCTCCTCAGGTCCATTTATCCTTTCCCTAACCATGGGGGATGTATAACCCCACTTGGACAAGGTACTGTAATTAATACTGATCCACATAGGCTAGCAAAAAACCAGATCCTGCTGCAATTTTTTTAATGAGATGGATAGTTTGGATGAGAAAAGCAACAGCACTGATGTAATAGACCTCAAGGCTGCAAAGCCACTATGTTGCTTTGTATTGCTAATGACTGGTTAAGGTGTTGTAACAGTGCCAGGGAAAACGGCAGTACATAAGTGAATTAGACACTAGATAAATTAGGTGTCAATGAAGGTGGAAGTGTCACTCTCAAATGACTCTCCAGTACTGCAAGGTCCTGTACTCAACCCCGCTCCCGTTAACTTTTTTTCAGCAATGTCTAAAAGAGAGAAAACAGGAGATGGAGAGTCTCAGAAAGCACACAGACACCAAGAGGCATTATGTGAGTCCTGGGGGCAGTCGCTGTCCTGTCTATCTATCTCCTCTGCCAGTTGGTGTTGTGGGTACTGTTCATTCCCATAAAGTCCCGTAAGAGTTCATATTTCCAAATCTCCTAAGCCCCAAGTTCCTCATTTCCGTGGCACAGCACAATTCACAGGGCAGATGAGGAAAAAAAAGCCTGTTCAGCTGTTGGGATGGGACCTCCCCAGGACACACCTATGGGCTTGGACCTCACACAGACCCCAGCCGCAGGATTTCTTCTGCTCCCTCAGGAGAGAGTATGGGTTTGAATCCAGTTTCTTGCACCTTATAAGATTATGCCCTACAGCTGAGGCACAGGCTGCTCTGAAGTGAGCTTCTCTCAGTGTCCCCTGTTGAAACAGATTCTATTTGCTTAAATTAATTATGTATTTGCTTGGCCGGGACTAAGAGCATGGAGGTTCAGAGATGAGCTGTAAGAATAGCTAAGGGCTATCTGCAGTTAGAATAAGGCAGGGAAAGCTGAAATCGCATGTTCATACCCGCATAGGTACGTCGCCTACTGGAAGGTGCTTCTCTGCTGAGAAGATGTTAGGGATTTCCATCTAAATAAATTAAGAAAATAAGGACCACCATCCTATTAGCATGACTGCCATCATCTGAAGGGATTGTCCATCCCTGGAAATCAGGCTTTGCAGAAGAACAGGGCTGGTTGGATTTCGCCCTGTGGTCTGCCGTAGTTCAAAGGGGGAGACCTTATGACTATGTTAAACAGGGAATCAGACAAGATCACCGCAGTGGTCTCTTCTAGACTTATCACATCCAGTGGAGGATAAGGAACAATTCACGTAGTGTTACCTCTCACTGAAATAAGTCCCCACATTTTTTTTAACATTTTGTAGATTTGTAGATTTTCAGGCTCCTACCTAGTTTACACTCAGAAATATTCCCATCTATTCTCAGCTTTCCCAGCCAATCTCCCTTCCTGTCTCTCTCCAGCTTCCTCACTTGGTCTTCCAAGGAAAATTCCCTTCATCCATTTTTTTGTTAAAGCTTTGAAATTTGGAAAGAGCAGATAAACGAAAAAATATTCTTGACTTTGGACTAAACTGAGCAGAAAACTGAGCAGAGCTTTGCCAGGAATATTGGACAATTTAAATTGATGACCTAGATGGAGGCTCAGGGTGCCAAGAAAGGTAAATAACGTCTGTCTTTCTCCTTTTCAGTTCTCTAAGTTGGATTTGTATATCACCAAATGACAAAGAAAGCATTTCTGAAATTTTGGAGAGAAGAAGGGAAGGAGAACTATCAAGACAAGCTAATTATTTGCACTTTGACAACAGCAAAGGGGTTCAAAGCAGTTAATCTGGATTAAACACACAAAATGTCATTGCTTTAAACTCACAAAACCACAACCCACAGACAAAATCCAAATCAGCCATGCTATGAATAGAAGGGAAAAAATCTCAGAGAATGGTAAGCAGCATCCCAGAAATACATGGACTATATAAACTCTGCTGACACGTAGCAGGAACCCAGTAAAGACCCTTTTTTGAAAAAGGTCTTCTCAGGCTGACAGTCACCAAGGTGTTTTTTTGGTGGGGGAGAAAGATTTTTAATGGCATCCTACACTTCTGGCACTTTCACAAGCGTTGTTTGCTGCAGTTCCTCAAGAATGAAAAATTTGGCTGGTTTTCAAAACCCTAGGGATGGAGTCTAAGAGAAGTCGGTCAATAAGCCACATGACTAAGCCTGACTTCTCCCTTCTCAGTTACAGATGGACTTACTAATGTGGAAATGTCATGACTACATAACAGCCACAATGCTCGTTAACATTTAACAGAGAGTAAAGAATACTTCATTTATGCCATTGGCATCATTTCCATAGTCTCAAGGACATTGAAAGCATGAAGCAAAATTCTCTTATTAATTTCATATGATGATCCCTACTCAAGTATACTCTCCTCTTCTACCATGCCTGAAACTCCTCTTGAAATCAACAGGGAATATCTGCCTCATAAGAGACGCAGCCAAAATCTCAAGCCAAAATCTGTGTCGTCTGGTGGATAATTCACCAGAGACAATTTTGCCCTTAAGTCCTCAAAAATCCTGGACTATCCTATGACTACAACAGTTTTATGATAAGGAAGGATCTTCATTTGTTCCAATGAGGAACTTTCAACTGATTTTTAAAGAAAAAGTGGAAACGTTACCAATAAAAGCACTATGGGGATGAGAAACTGTCTAAGATGAGATGAATGAGTTAAAGCTAGAAAATAAATAAGCCTCAAAGGTTCCATTTTTAGAAAATTGCACACAATGTACATGTCAAAGCGCAGGGATTAGAACAACAGATTTGTGCGGAGACATGCTCAGGAGAAGTAAGTTTATTCACATAAGATACAGGACCATCCAGATACTGTGAAATGGTGGGAGATTACAACTGACATGCCAGAAGCATGACTGAATGCAGAACTCTCAGAGATAGGGCACATCTTACCATAAACCAAATTATGTGTTTTTCAAAAGTAAATAAACATATATATAATTGATAGTTCCAGCTTTACTACCCAAGCAACAAAATGTATAATAATCAGGCACTGGAAGGAACAAAATCCCACAGTTATTACAAAATTGTGAAAGTCTCTAAAAGACAGTGCCACTTATGGACACTAGAGGTTACCAGCTTATACCCAAGAGGAATCTTTTTTGTTTTAAATGTGTTGTTTTTGAAGAAAAAAACCCAATTTTTATGGTTGTATGTGAGCCTGGAGATGACGGTGGCTGGGTTCAGCTTCTTGTTGACTTTGGCTTACTGTGCCGTACTGGGCAAGTCAATTAATGTCACTATGCCTGTGCCTCTCCAATGATAAACCATGAGTAACTTCTAGCTGGGCAACCTTCAGACTGTTCTGCAAATTCTTTGGTTGTCGTTTACTGCCAATATCAGACTTGCCATAATGAAATGCCAATTTTGTTGATCCTTCTTGATGCCATAGTGTACTATAGCTAGAGCAATAATAGTAAGGATAGCAATCATGGTATACAGAGATCTATATACTCTCCAGCTGTGCAATTCATTCCTTAACAGAACAAACAAAAAAAATGACTGTTAAATATTTTATTATTTTTTTACCTTTAGAGGAGCTGGGGCAATACTAATAACCATGAGTAACCCACGCGGTGTTGACAGCCGGTGATTAAAAAGACCCTGAAACAACCTTTCTAGCAGGTAATCCTCCAGGAGTATCTGTGTCTGCGAGGGGTATGGACTAAAATACAACAGCCGATAAAACATCCTGGTAAAGACTAGTTATAGCAGCTGGTTAATGAGATGACTGACTAAGCAATAGTGTTAATAGGATGAGTGACCTTCCTCCATCTGGCAGGAGCTATTTCCTTCAGTGTTTTTATCCTATCTATTGTTCTGTTATACAGTCTTATGCAATATTTAATTAAGTATTTAGTTACAGTTTTCTACCCACATCTACCATTAATGATAATGCCAAGGAGTGACACAAGGTAGTGGAGGAGCTGAGATGGACAGAGAAGAGAAGAGCTCGAAACAGAGAACTGGGAGAAAAGCTCACAGGTAGAAAACATGAAAGGGAGATCTCCAGAGAAAGTGGAAGTTGCTGCAAACGCAGCAGATGCCTTTAGGGGTTCAACCAATAACAAGAGCTCCACCTCTGCCAGGAGGCAACAGGAGAAGCAGGAAGAGAAAGGAGTGGAAAATAGTTATTTTTTAAATTATTCAGGGTCAGAAGGAAGAGATTTCATGACAGAACATAAATTTATCAGAACAGCCCTATTGGGTTAGCCCAGGGGTTCCCCAGTGCAGCCTGTGACACCGGCCAGAGGTGCTGAAGAAAGAGTTTAAGAACAGGGTAAACACAGTGATATTTTTCCTGGGGTATTCTCCAAGTGACCAGCAGCCCTGGAGGCAAAGGTGACATCTTCCAGCAAAGTTAGCTAGAGAAAGTGAGCCTACCTGCAGGCTATGCTATAGAGATTTCAATAGCATTGTACTCCTAGAAAGAATAAAGCCTTCAGAGGGTATCTGTTTTGTAAGGGATAGAAACATTAAGTTTTTGTCTGAATCTGAGCTTTTGAATCAAATGTGCGTGATGGGAATTACAATGGGAATCAAAGAACAAAGCTCCCCCCAGAAAAAAAAAGATTTGCTTGGGGAGCCTGACTTAACCTTGGGAAAAGCCATCAGCAATTGCTGTGCTTGGAAGTTAAGACCAGCTTGAAAGTTTTTGGAGAGGAAACTAGAGACCGCTGCAGTGCACTGAACCAGCAAACCACAGATTCATAGAAACACGCAGAGGCAAAGTAAAACTTAAAAAAACGTGAGGCTTAGTTTGCAAGAAACAAAGGGACAGATTGCACAGGATAAGGGAATGAACACACTCCTAAGCAATATCCAGCCTTTGGATATTGTCATTTTTGCAACAAAACTAGTTTTCTTACATACACATATCTAAAAGTTCAAAATTATTCTCTGCACAGTGCAGTAGCATTACCAGTAGAAACGGTCCAGGAGGCGATTGCTTCCAGTAACTAGGCAGTTTTCTGGAATATCAGTGAGGCCTGATCTGGGGGAAAATGTCACTTTATCCCTAGAAGCAGGATCCAGGAGGAGGGCAGTCATTCACGCCAGTCCCCTTGTCACCACAAAGCGCCTCAGCTACTTTTGGGGGTACTTTTTGATTGGCAATCCCATGAACCCAGCAGTAGGGCAGCCACTCTCTGGCTCTGCATGTCCAAGGTGGGTTGGAGGAAGGCCAAAGCTCCTTTATGTCTGAGGTAAGGATCTAGATATCCACAGCTGGGAGGAGTGAGCAAGCAAGGGTATCTGAAACATGAAATGAAGTAAGCCCAGTCTTCTTCAACAGAGAAAACCTATAGGGGTGCTCAAATCTGTTGGCAGGCAGGTGTGAATATCTATCAGTTAGGTACATCATATGGAGTGGAAAGAGCCTTTGTATCTAATCCAAACAGTAGAGATACCCATGGTTTTCTCTTAATTCTCCTCTGTCTGTGCTGTTTGTATTTAGTACTTCTGTTTCTTATTCTCCACTTCTCTTATCCTGGCTGGCGCCAGTGTGACTTTGGAGTGTGGTAAACACCAAGACTATCTATAAACGTAGGGGTCACGAGGCTCTTCCACAGTGCCCAGCACAACCACACAACCACGCAGGAAACAGAAAGCTCCTCCAATTCTCCGCATGAATATTTTTGCCTTAGTAACTCTGAGGGAGAGAGCAGTAGAGGTGTCTTTCAGGGACAAATATTAAAGAGGTAAGAATCCTGGAAAAGTGACAGCAAAGAGAGGACCTGAATTCAGAAGGTGCTATGAGACAGTGCAACACTGTAATTCAGTAGGAAATTTTCCAGATGGAACAGTATTTTCTCACTGTTGTAACTGGATGAAATCTCTTTAAAGCTGATCCCCCAAGGATGTTCCTTGAACTTGCACCTGTCTGCCCAGTGTGGGTCCCATGCGCTGCAGCAGCACATGAACGATGCAGAACACATCAGGAACTCCTCTCCTGAGCACTCAGAAAAATCAACTGCTAAATCCACTGCTCTGTATCAGTTTCTTCACTGTATGAAACATGAGCCCCTTTGATGTAAACTTAAGGGAGCCTTTTGTGTCTTAGAAGATTAATCTAACAGAAAACATATGAGTATTATGCTTATTGGTTAGACTGTTGATCCTTCTCTCCTGAGAGATGTAGAAATCCTTCCTGATACTCAAAAGAGTCAAGTGCAAATCCCACACTGATAAGAAAATTCCCAAGGAAATAAAGTTAATAAAACCCCACCTCCTTGATGCTTTGTCCCACAGTCTTTCTGCACCTAGTTTTGGTACAGTTTTATGTGAACATCAAAAAGCATAATGTCTTTCTAGGATATAGAAGACCATCCATAAATCCCTCCGAAAAGCCCTTCACTTTTAGTTCTGTGTGACCAGGTCACTGTAGCTACACAGTAGAAATTACTTACAGAAAATCCAAGAACTTTCAAATCTATGTGGACTAGCACTCAGAAGAGCAGAAGGAAGAGCTGTGCTGGTTTCTCTTCCAGCCACGGCTTCACACCTGAAGATATATGTGATGTGATGCAATGCAAAGGTTCTTTTGGAGGTAGCTCAAAGCAGTGTAAGATAAGCCTTGCAGCTCACTGTGTGATCTGCCATCTTTTCTTGGACCAAAGGGTGGGAATTTCTGGTCGAGCTCCTTACAGTGCCTCCTTGCAGTTCATTTCCCAGAACATACTGTATGAAACAAGTGGGGATCTAAGTCTGCTTTCTGGAGTGGGTCTCATTATTTGTTGGTTTGGGGTGCTTAGGAGCAAGGCACCTGTTCTAGAGAGCGGAGAGAGAGGGCAGCTTTGCAGAGGTTCCAAGCCTCCACGCAGCAGGGAGCTACAACTGCACTGAAAATGGTAATGGGGGATATTTGTCGTCAGACCATCCTCAGATACATGTCCCTGCCAAAGAACCCCGAGTGAAAAAAAAAAAGGAAGACATGATTAGATAATAAAGATGCTCTGGTTTAGCCAGCTCTGAGTCGAGGTGCCTGACAGGGCTCAACAGGCAAGCAAAACAGAGTGAAGTATGGAAAAACTGAGTAACTTGGGTTTATTTTTGCTTTTTTCTATTATTCTTCAGATTTATTTTCTTTCCTTTCAGTTTCTTCTACTGCCCTGTTGCAGAACACCTCCTCCCCTACTCAAATTCCAGCCATGCCTTGCTCCTCTCCTGTGCTAGGGGTGTTCCTGGCAGCTTGTTAATTAAGTAGAATCCCTGTGCTGATAAATTTCCTGCCAGTGCCATTGTGAAACACTGAATAACATCAGAAACTTCCACTAAACTGAGCAAATAGTTGGATCCAAGTCAGAAAGCTTTCTATTGAACCCAAGATGCCCGTGAGAAACAAAAAAAAAAAAAGGAGAGATTGTTTTCTGCTGAAGACACGGCAGACATTTGACTGACTTATGGCTTATTGCAGAAAAGAAGGGTAAGATTTAATGCAAAATGAGATCTTATGTACCTATTCTTCCTCAAACTAAAAGCCACTGCATCCCTTCAGGGCTTCTCTGTCCCTTAATGACTTCCTTATTTACTTAATCTGTGTATTGTAGTCTCGCCAGTCGCATCTCATCTTGTTCATCACCGAGCATCCTAACATGGGAGATCAGTTCAATTCTGTCTTTGTTAGGAACAACAACAAACACCGGAAAAGCACTAGTATTTTCTAAAAAGGGCCAAAATCTGCCTTAGGTTTCCAGTGAATCTGAGTAGCTATTCTGCGGGCAAATGAAGTTTTTGTTGCACTGAGCCTTCAGCCTCCAGTTAGCAAAAGCCAGGAGCCTGCCCGTTCTGTGGGTAGCTTAGTGCTCAGACAAACCTGCTCTTTACAGAAAGGCACTCATATACCGTGCGCCAAATGGTGGAAAGGACAAACTCCTCCTCCCTTTTCTTACAGTCAAGTTGGGGGAGCAAAAAGCCCCCATGTTTCTCCCAAAAGTGAAAAAGATGGGGGTGTTACAAGTCGATTGAGGATGGTTACTTTTTTTATGATATAGGACATATTCTTTGAATTAGATCACATAATATAAACATTGTAAAAATAGAAACTGAAAATCACAATGTTTCATTAAAAATGTGAGTGTGAGGTGTTGTCAACACTGCTAGACTTTTTTTTGCTTCATTTCAGTTTCACTAAATCTAGCAAAATCCACCCAGAATGTTTCAACCCCCTTAGTTGTCCACCTTTCCTGTCAGCTCTATATTCCACTCTTTGGGACCAGATCAGCCTTGTTGCGTTCAGCACTATACTCTTATACATGTATAATCTGCTAGTGATTAATGTACCCATAGGTGGTGCTCAAAATCATACTGCCAGATCCCTTTTTTTTTTACAAGTAGTAGAGCTCTGTGCAGCCCTGCAGAGACCTTCCCCCGTGTAGCTTTTCAGCTTTCCTACACAGAGCTCTGTGACTGCCGGATAAAGGGATTTTGCTCATCAGCTTGTTTATGTTTTTCCATTTAGCTGTAAATGGCAGCAAAGAATAGTCCAATTTCTTCTAAACCTTCTGCCATTTAGCACTCTGGTCACAGAGTAAAACCCGATATGGTAAATCAGGGTGGCCCAATGGCAACTGCCACTTGAGCTGGATGCCACTTTTGGGACACCCGCTCCCCACAGGCTATGTTACTGATGGTGGCGGTTCATGGTTCATGGATGTCGATGGGATGCTCCTTCCTCACAAGTCCTCTTCCTTCCCCCACCGTCCTGTTCAGCCTCCCGCAGCCGCTAGTCTACGTCATGGCTCTCAGCCACTAAAGGATGTTGTGAGGATAAAGCCAGGGAGGCAGATTTCCTGTATTTCAGCCTTGAAATCATGCTCTCTGGTGAGAACGTACAAAAACTGCAGGAACGGGAGGCACTTGCCTGCTAGGGCAGTGTTCCCAGCCTCAAGAACATCCCCCCATCTCCTCCAAAGAAAAAAGCAATGACATAGATGGAGGCGTCCCACAGAACAGTTGTCATAGCTGAAGAGCTGAGCAGAAACTTGCCCTGATTTAGAGGTACGCTACACCCAGGGAGGATGGGTGTCATGCTTTAACCTCAGCCAGTAACCAGCGCCACGCAGCCGCTCGCTCACTCCCCCCAGCTGGGATGGAGGAGAGAATCAGAAGAGTAAAAGTGAGAAAGCTTGTGGGTTGAGATAAAGACAGTTTAATAAGTAAAAACAAAGCCGTGCACACAAGCAAAGCAAAACAAGGGATTCATTCATTGCTTCTCATGGGCAGGCAGGTGTTCAGCCATCTCCAGGAAAGCAGGGCTCCATCACGTGGAATGGTTACTCGGGAAGACAAAAATTATAACTCCGAATGTCCCCCCCTTCCTTCTTCTTCCCCAGCTTTATATGTTGAGTCATGTGGTATGGAATATCCCTTTGGTCAGTTGGGGTCAGCTGTCCCAGTCGTGTCTCCTCCCAGCTTCTTGTGCCCGCCCAACCTACTCACTGGTGGGGAGACACGAGGAGCCCAAAAGGCCTTGACTGCTTAGCAACAACCAAAAACATTCGTGTGCTATCAACAGTATTCCCATCCTGAACCCAAAACAGAGCGCTACACCATCTGCCAGTGAGAAAGTCGACTCCATCCCAGCTGAATCAAGGCAGTGGACAAGGGGCACCTCGATCAGCTCCCTTCAACAAGTTCAGGGATCTTCCAAACACTAGGGTAAGGAGGATTCCGTTCTTCTTCATCTGAGACCACCATTTGAAGGCAGCTAAGGACTTGAGCTGATGTCCTCTTCCCATCTTGAGGTGGTCTTAACTTAAAATGAGAGCCTGTGGTGCAAGCAAACTAAAAATCTGCATTGCAGCAACATTGCATGCAATTTCAAAAGCCAAAAAGAGAGCCTGACAATACATCCCAGACAACATACTTATATTGCAACACTTATTCTGAGAGTAATAACTTCAGGGTTACAGTGTACGAGGCATTCTCCACCCCAGTCCATCTCTGCATGGGAGTAGTGAGCAAAACAACATGAAGAATACATTTCATCTGTAACGATCTGCATATGTGAGTGGCAGAGCTTGAAAATCATGTGGGCACATGTTCCGCCTCACAGAAAAGCAAGCGGGACTGACTCTCTGTTCTGTGATCCTGGATGGAGTTTAAAAGCTGGTGAATAATCAAGATGCTGCTTAGCGATCCCATTTCCAATTAGTCAGTCCATTGTGTGAGAAAACGAGAAGATAAAAGAAGGAATTCATTTTTATTTCTACACATATGGGATGGCTCTTTTCATCATCATCAAAGTACCTTCATCAAAGCTTTCCATATTCTCCAACAGGACCTCAGAGCAGAACACACCTCTGAAAGAAAACTAACTGCATTTCACTCACTCGCTATTCACATAATCAGTTTTGACTGCAGCAAAGTCCCAGTGCCCTCATCTCCTCTGAGGAGCGGTGAAATAGCAGCGGTGAAATAAACAGAGTGCGGGACTCTAACCTGCAACCAGCTCTGCAGCAGTGTTAGCTGTGCAGTAACTCCCTCATATGACTTTTGTTTTACCAGAGTGGTTCCAGTGAGTGCAAAAATATGGCCTTAGATATGGACTTCACCTGCTTTCTAGGAAAGGGAGGCAGACCACAGGATACTGTACAGGAAAGGGAAGAGAAAAGCCATGCCCACCCCAAGCCTCCCCAGGCTGGAGCCTTGCTGCCATGTTCCTTCAAGCTTCTGCAGTTTCTGGCTCATCTTATTCTGAGAAAAGTTGCTTTCACGAGGTAGGTAATTTATTTGCTGCTCTGAATTTGAATAATCACTAGTCTCTCTGTTTTCAAGGACAGCACCATTTTTCACACCAAAATGCTAAGAAATCACACATCGAGCCTCCAAAGGCATCCAGATTCAAAGTAGGGGTAGTGACTTTGGCACAATGTTTTCCCTTCTGATGTCCAAACTTTTGACAAAAACCTTCTCAAACCTAAGAGAACTAGAAACAGTGTTCCCCTTTTAGTTTTGTAAAGAAAACTGAGAGAGGAGTTTAGGGGTTTTTTTTTGGTATAGCCTGGTATTAGCAGCTAAGCCTCTGAAAAAAAAAGAACAAAAAAATCTCCCACTAACTCAGTATCCAACTGGGAGAGCTCCTAACACAGGAGAAAGACCAAAATAAATTTTGATTAGGAGAAAAATAGACATGAAAAAAAAAAAAAAGAAAAATTATGGTTTGGTTCAGAACAGGAGTGTAGGTTTCAAAACCAGCCTTGTTCATCACCAGATGGTGCACTCAGGTCCCTGTGAGGTAAATCATTCAGGTCTCTCCATAATTTCCTCTGGAAGCCTGGACACACATCACAGATCGTGTGCAAAAGTAAGAAGAAATAAACATGAAATGAAAAGCTGGAGAAATGAAACATCACATCCAGGTCAGGTACCACTGTGCAGGTTTTTCTACCAGCTCTGGAAAATGCTCTTGATCTATTTGAGGATGAAAGAAGGAGGGGAAAAAGGCAGGCAGGCAGGAAAGGAGACAAGAAGAGGCAGGCCAGGCAGACAAGAGGGAAGTAAGGAAGGATATAAGGAAGAAAGGAAGAAAGGAAGGAAGAAAGGAAGGAAGGAAGGTATAGAAAATTTTGGGTCTGCCAGCTTTAATGGCAATGGCACCAATGTGTTTGCCATGGAGACACTGCAGGAGTGCAGAAGTCAAAACCAGAAAATTTATTTATGAGGTAACTCCTTTCCTAGAGACGACAACAGCTTCTGGGATCAGCAATCACTATTAGCAACACTGCATGGTAACCTGCTAGCGGGTGAGCATGGTAAAAAAAAAAAATCACCTGCCCATGTGAACTGTGTACATACAACTTCATTACAGTAAGGATGTTTCCAATTCACTCTTTTCCTGATACTGAACTTAAGCGAATACCAACCTTGCATGTATTTGTAGTGCTCTGGTCCCTCTAACATATCATCGAGGGCTGCACATGGCTTCAGAGACCAAAGATCATCACTTTCTCTGCAGGCTGCTGCTGTAGGCGTCCTCACTGCATACACTGCGAGGGGAATGGTTAGAGCAAGCTTCTCATCATTGAACTCAAACAGCAGTCAATGGTCACCATACAGAACAGTAATGCCTGTAAGGTAACAAATGTAACAGCTAAATCTCTGCTGCACAGTCTGTTGTTGAAGGAAAAAGGTATACAAAAAACTGTATATTCAAAATAGAGACTAGATAAAAATAATCTCTTCTTGTACTCCCTATCTTATCCATCTATGCTGTTCTTCCCAAGTCCCATCTCGGAATCAGTAACCACTTCAGCTCCCGTAGCTGAAGGTGCCCAGGTCTCGTTTCTGTACTCTCTGGCAAATAGAGATAGAGAAGCAAATTGGGAAATGACACAGGAGATTTATTACGGGTTAGCCTTAATATAGGATGTATAATTAAATTATGTCATTGGTGTCTTTCAACCTTTTTTCATTAATCTAAAGAAATAAGCCCCAAGTTGAGATTATTCCTTGCACAGAGCTCCATCCTTTTTTTTTATATAATTGCTGTATAATATAAAATCTAACCACATGCAGGTGCTTGGGTCCAGGTCTCCCTCATCCATATGAGTGGCCAGATCTCTAGGACAGAGTTTTTCCACTCTTCATGATTTGCGGCGTTCCCAGTGGATGCATAGACCCATCTACAGCTATTTTTTAAACAAGACTATCTCCTGTAACTTTAGAAGAGATCAGTGTCTCCCTCCCTCATGAAGCCACAGCCCACGGGATGAAACCCATCCAACCCTGTGTAGATGGCACAGAGCCACGTCCCTCTAACTTTGCATCTGCAGTGTCACCACCTCAACAGGAGGCACAGAAATTACCCCCATGTACCCTAAAATAGACAACACAACAGTTAAGACACTTGTTCCTCAGAAGGGGAACCATTGGTTGGAACTGCTTGGGTTTGAGGATGCTGGTCATGGACACCACTGGCTGCACAAAGAAAAAACAAATTCTGAGGATAAAAGTAATTTCAGACATTATGACTTTCCTTGAAGCATCTTAAAATGGAGATTAAGAGCAACCAATTGCTGAATTTCCCCAGGGAGTGTTGGACTAATCACACTTGGTTGGAACAACAAGTAACCATGCTCTTTTTAGGCACATCCTGATTTAATGACCAAAATCAGTCCATTTCTGGCTCTGCCCAGGCACATCAAGATTTGCCCTGTGCTAAAATTCATTATTGAATGTGAAGTAGCCTCTCCAGGTGTGCCAGCCAAATCCCACAGTTAATTAGAGTCAGTTTTTCAGCTTGATTTGACTATATTTTTGCTCATGTGGATTTGCCACGGGACACAGAGATGCCATAAGCAAAGGCAAGACCTCCAGATGCTGTGCAGTAGCTGAGCAAGAGTTGTGTTGATTTTTAAGTATCTTAATGACACCTTGGTCCTGTTTGGAGAGCCTAAGTCCTTAAATGGATCTAGGGTGTTTGTTTTTCAAGTGACCTGCATTCAACTGGTGCTTTTCCTCCGGCAGTAAACCGTCCGGTGCGCATTCAGTCAGGCTGTGTCAAGCCTGTGTGTCGCTGCATGTGTCTGGTCACGAAGATTTGCAGACCGCGCTCCTGAAAAATTGAACCGTAAATCTGAGGTCCATCTCATTTTGCTGGGATGCTGGCAACGGCTGTGTCTGGGGCACACCAGTCCCCGAGGGGTCAGCAGCGATTGCTGAGGACTGGCAGGTGGACTGCAAATTCCAGCTGTCAGCAGAGGAGAGTAATTCTTCGAAGCACAGGATCCACGTGCGAGAGACCTGAACCTAGCTTTTCTTCAAACTCCAGAAGCTTCAAAAACACTCATGGGTTCAATGGTAATGTCTCCAGGGCAGGGCAGCAAGCTGGCAACTCCCCGAGAGGGGGTACTCCTTAGTTAGGTATGTTCGGTTTTTACAGAAGTTTAGAAAAAAGAAATTTTTTTTTTTTTAACAGCTCAGCTCCAGTATTTATGATAGAAATACCTCAGAGGCAGGGCCGCAGCTGCTTCATGACCAGCAGTATCTTGTTGTCATCGCTGAGCCACTCTTAAGACAAAAATGAGTCTCCACAAGGCACCCAGTGAATCCAGCAAGCTTCCTTTACCTGCCGGCCACCTGAATTGTGTTTGTCAGCTCGTCCTCCAGAGACAAAATTTCTTACACCACTAAGAAAGAGCCTTTCGGGTGTTTTCCTGAATTGCTATGGGCACTATTTCCAAAAATACACCATTAGGCTGTCTCTGTTCTTTGGGATCACTGCTCAAGGATAGCAAGCTAAAAGGGTCAAACAGAGAAGAGAAGCTGCAATGCAAAACCAAAGGTGGATCGCCGGGGAACTGCCCCACGCCTGATCAAAGATGTGAAAAAAGTTGGAAACACTAAGCTATTGCCTTTCCCGAGGATAGCAGCTCTGTTGCAGCACAGCTGTGTTTGCGTGGAGCACCACTGGCATCTAGTGACCACACCCAGAAGATCACCACGGGTTTAGATGAACACAGAAAGACACTGTGCAGACAGAGGCCAAGGGATACAGGATGGACCTTGCTGGTTATGGCCGCAAACCTGGTCTCACCTCTGGCAGTCAGCAACATCGCATCTTCGCAGTCTTCTACCACTTTTACGGAAGATGCCATCATGTCTTGCAAACTGCACTAGCGAAATCCCCC